>NC_092145.1:152492470-152795501 GCF_043159975.1 Macaca nemestrina
AGAATAGAACAGGGTCGCATTTGTGCAGTGGCTGCGTTCCAGTGCTCACCTGGTGAACATTTGCTCCCCTTCCCTTCTAACTGTCTCATAAGGTTTCCAGTGGGGATTGCATCTTCTTGGCCTTGCTTTAAACTTGCTAACGAGATTCAGAACTGGATCTGTAACAGATTTTCAGTTAACACATTTTGAATATAAAATGTTTACATATCCAATCGCTTTTAGGGGTTCTGTTTTCTTTGCATCAACTTTTAATTTTTGAATAATTTTAGATATAGAGAAAAGTTGGAAAGACAGTGCAGAGAGATCCCACAAACCCCTAGCCCATATTCCCCTAATGTTAACATCTTATGGAACCACAGAACATCTGTCAAAATGAAGATATTAACATTGGTAAGTTACCATGAGCTAAACTCCAGACTTCATTGGGATTTCCTCTGTTTCCATGGGCTCCCTTTCTCTGTTCCAAGATTCCATTCAGAATCCCACGTTGGGATCATGTCATTATGGTTCACTGGCTTCCTCCCACGAGTGGCAATTAATTAGTCTTTCCTTATCTTCATGACCTTGACAATTTTGAGGAGTACTCCTCAGATATTTTGTAGAATGTCCCTTGATTGGACTGGGTTTACCGGATGCTTTTGTGAACAGTATACTGTGGTTCTGGGTTACAGGGCAGAATACCATAGAAGTGAATGAAGAGCTCTTCTCCTCACACCGTTCCAAGGGTACAGGATGAGGGCGCCCATTTTAGGAGACTCAGAGCAATAATTTGCTATTAGTGAGCAACTTGTTTGGAAAGAGTCAGTAAAGCTTCTAGAAATAGCTACCTTTTTTTGGAATGCCTTGGCTCCGATGTCTTATCACACATAACATTCTTGGCTGCGTTGGGATCATGGGATGTCATACACTCCCAATCAGATGCTTGAGCAGAAAAGGAGCTTGTAAGAATTGAGCTATTAGGCAAACATGCAAGCAAACAAACAAAAAACCAGGTGGGCAATGTACACTTTGGAAAATGCTGTCTTGCTCTGTTGGCTGCCATCGTGAACCTGTCTTTCTAACATCTGTTATAAACAGCGGTACCCTTCTGCAAACAGTGCCACCTCATGCACAGAGAGAATAAATTTTCCTGGGCATTTGTGGCTCTGTGTGTGGCCCGGGAGGCAGCTCAGCCTGGGATTTGGGCCTGCAAAAATAGAATCATTCTTTCCACTTGCAGAGGAAATTAGTCCTTGTGAAACTTTAGCTTTGTTGAAAGGACACACACAATGCACAGATTTCCTGTCTACAAAATTCATCCCACAGATACTATGAGGAGATATTTTTAAATGTACCCATGCTGGTGGCTGGATTTTGAGATTTTTGCAAAGCAGAAATAGATGTAGTGATCTCTCCTTCTTCCTTCTCTCTCTCTCTCTCTTTTTTTTTTTTGCACTCTACTTTTTTCTCTCTCACAAACTGAAGTTTAACTCAAAATCAGTGGTCCTTGATTAGGTTGACTGCATCCCCAAGGGGACACTTGGCTGTGTCTGGAGAAATTTTGCATTGTCCATATTAGAGGAGCGGTGGACATCTAGTGGGCAGAAGCCAGGGATGCTGCTAAGTAAGCATCTTACAATGTACAAGATGGGCCCCACCAGAGAATCATCCAGCCCCAAATGTCAACAGTGTCAAGGCTGAACCATCTTCTCCTTGCATTGCTTCCCCTCTCTGCTGCTAGTGGAGCCTGTGACTCTGCAGTGGTCCTGCACTTTCCCCCCTCCCCCAACTTTTTAAAAAGATGAGGTCTTGATTTGTCACCCAGGCTGGAACAACTTCCGCCTCCCGGGTTCAAGTGATTCCCCTGCCTCAGCCTCCCAAAGTAGCTGGGATTAAAGGTACTCACCACCACATCTAGCTAATTTTTGTATTTTTGGTAGAAACAGGGTTTCTCCATATTGGCCATGCTGGTCTCAAACTCCTGACCTCAAGTGATTCCACAGCCTTGGCCTCCCAAAGTGCTGGGATTGCATGCATGAGCCACCGTGCCTGACCTGTGATCCTCTTGGAACTCCATTCTTTGCCTCCCCAAGACTGCCCTCAGCTCTTTCCTCCAAACCTCCCTTTATGTTCTTGCTGGAGTTCAGCGAGTTCCTTCTCCCATGCCTATGACTACAGCTCAGGGTTCCAACGTGTATTTCTCCCCACATTTTTCTTAGGTTACATTGTTTTGTTTTATTGCATCTGACATCCCTTTAAAATTACTTATCAACTCATTACATCTACCTGCACTGGGATGTTCTCTCCTTTCCTAAGTCAATGTGTCCCAAACTGAATCCTTCCTCCTCTTGCCTCAATTTTCCCTGGCATAACTTCATTTCTGCAAATGACACTGCAGTTTCCCCAGGCAGCCAGGCTCAAACCTTCATCTTTCAGTGATTCCCTATCAAATTCTTCATCCATTCTCCAGTACAAAATTTACCAGTTCTTTCTACCAAACTCCTTCTGTAGTTATTTCTTTACTGCCTCTTCAGCTTTGCACAGGGTTCTCCTTCATAACCTTTTAGTCTTTGGTTCACCAACTCCTAACTATCCCCTCATCCTTGATCAGCTCACCCTCAACAATGGGTCATCTTCCTACTGTGACAACACAAACCCCAATTCCTGCCTTTCATTCCTCATTTCCCTGCCTCCTCCCCTGGCAATGATTCCCTCTAGAGAGAGAGAGAGAGAGAGAGAGAGAGAGAAAGAGAGAGAGAGAGAGAGAGAGAGGGTTCAGGATTACAAAAAAGATGCAAAGATAGTCCAGAGAGTTCCATCTACAGCTCACTCAGCTACTGTTGGTGTTAAAGTTTTCTATCACTGTGGTTCCTTTGTCACAACTAATGAATCCATGTTGGTACATTACTCTTAACTAAACACAAGGTTTTTTTTGGGTTTTGCTAGTTTTCCTTTCAAAGTCCATGTTCTCTTCTAGGACTCAGTTCTGGATTTATCATTGCGTATAACCATTTCTCCGTAGTCAAGGCCAGGTGTGAAAATTTCTCAGACTGTCCTTTTGTTGTTGTTGTTGTTGATGATGATGATGATCTTGACAGATTTGAGGAGCCCTGGTCAGGCATTTTGCAGAATGCCCTGAGTTTGAATTTACCTGATGTTTTTCTCATGACTAGACTGGGATGACTGAGCTGATGAGACTGTGGTGTTTCTTCTCTTTTGGAGAAGGAGACCTCAGAGGAGAAGTGTCCTTTTCCTGATATTTAATCACAAGTGCATGCTATCAACATGAAGTCACTACCTAAGGTAATGCTTGCCTGGGTTCTCCACCTTGAAGCTACCACTTCCCCCTTCCCATATGCTAATTTTTGGAAGCCAGTCATTAAGTCCAGCTCATTACACACTCAAAGGTGAGGGAAGGAAAACATTCGATATACTTAGACAAGTTTACTTCTAATTCTGTGTTTCAATGTCTATTTTTAATTGAAAATTAATAAATTATAGTTGTATATGTTTATGGGGTACCAAGTGATGTTATGATTTATGAATACAATATGGAATAATTAAACTGATCTAATTCACATATCCATCACTTCAAATACTTACCGTTTTTTTGGTAGTGAGAACATCTGAAATTTACACTCTTAGCAATTTTAAAATGCTTCCAGTTCTTTTTTTAAATTCCACCCAGAGCACATTTATGCTTTCTTTAATTCTAGTTCTATCTGAAGGGTCCAAAAGCTACTTTGTCTGTAGG
Source organism: Macaca nemestrina (assembly GCF_043159975.1). Lineage (NCBI taxonomy): Eukaryota > Metazoa > Chordata > Mammalia > Primates > Cercopithecidae > Macaca > Macaca nemestrina. The sequence continues at coordinate 152,496,204 of NC_092145.1, forward strand.
GCAGTCTTTGATTTCTCTTTGATGAAATTCTCTTATTATCAAAAACACTCAGAAACTAAATTCTACCTGTACCCAGAATATTTCAGAGATGTGTGCTTCCCTTCATCTCAGACCACATCTCTAATTTATGTATTTATTTTCCCTTGCATTTCACATAAGTGTTTTGTGTTACTCTGATCATTCCTTGTTGGCTCCTGGATTGCTTGCTGCATTAGTTCTGTCTAGTCCAAAACTGTGACAAGACACACTCAAATGATACTTGCCAAGGGAATGAAGGAGCCATTCATTGACAGCTGATGTTTATATCCTCACACACAATATCATATTTCTTGCACCAAAGCAAGACTAATGTGGGCTTAATTAAAACAATGTTGAAATACTTCTGGTTGCAAAGCTGGGCATATACAAGGACTCCCAAATGCAGCACAGTTCTGAATGCTTGGCAGATGCACAATATATAGGTGTGTGTTCCTTTTTGAAAAATTCATGCCAAGAAAATGAATGCCTGTTTTAGGAAAGTAGTGAAGAGCAGTTTATATATACAAACAGGAGTTAGCATACACTGAAGGTGGCATGGCAAAAACTCAGCAATGCCTCTGCAGAGCCAGGTACAGCCTGGGATCTTCCAGAAAGGCTTTCCTCACTATTCCAGTTGGAAATCAATCTCTTCTTCCATAGCAATCTTTTTTTTTTTTTTTTTTGAGACAGTGTCTCGCTCTATAGGCCAGGCTGGAGTGCAGTGGCACGATCTCAGCTCACTGCAACCTTCGCCTCCTGGGCTCAAGCAATTCTCCTGCATCAGCCTCCCGAGTAGCTGGGATTACAGGCATGTGCTACCATGCCCGGCTAACTTTTGTATTTTTAGTAGAGATGGGGTTTCACCATGTTGGCCAGGCTGGTCTCGAACTCCTGACCTCAGGTAATCCTCCCTCCTTGGCCTCCCAAAGTTCTGGGATTACAGGCGTGAGCCACCGTGCCCAGCCCTTCCATAGAAATCTTACAGAATCTGTTCCTGTGTTCCCCCTGTGCTGCTTCATTGACTACTGCTATTTAGCATTGCACATTTACACAGTGACTATTTTTGCTTGTCACTTATAAATGGGACGCCTCATATAATTCACACTGTTCCTGTGCTTCCTGTCTCTGGGTATGAATGACATCAACAGGTGATGACTCTATATCAATATATTTTGTGAGTGCTTACTGCCACATGTGTTCACTTTGCTTATAGCACAAGATGCTAGTCTTGAGTTTTCACATAGAAATACCAACAGCTACTCTTCTTTTAGGTAAGAAGACCTGAAAGACACACATTGGCCCTTTGCTTAAGCACAGTAAGCTACTTTTTCAAAACGAAACCCACACAGAGTCCTCATTATAAAATGTTTCTTCTCCTGAAACATGTTGTCCTGGCTACAAAGCACAACTTTTATAAAATAACTTTAGGATACAGTCTTAACTCCAACTCTGTCTCTCAGTACATATTTGCTGTCTGACTAGTCAATTTCTCCATGGTCTTTGCACTCACAGTGGTACCCCATGGAAAATATCAGTTTGTTTATTGTTCTTTTGAGGCTTTGAGAGTTTCCAAGAGAAATGGCAAGGTTTAATAGAAATCTGCTTCCTGGGAAACCTTCTCTTCCTCCAGTCTTTCCATTGGTGCATTTCTTGCTCCAGTCTTTTCACTGGTGCATTTCTTGCAATAGCTCCATTAACTATTAAAATTACCAGAGACATTCCCAATTTTGTTTCTCATAATCAAACATAGAAAATATACAAACAACATTTTGAGCATTCTTCAACTGTTTTCTTCATGCCTGAACTAGACATTGGGCTCTCTGGAAGTAGCAGTCATGATCATGTTTATTCTAAATGTGATCATTCACACTTAATGATTAAATAATAAATTTCATTATTTAAAGGATTATACATGTTAAATATTGACTATATTTTGAGTGACTCTTCCACTTTTCTCCCAATGCTTTTCCTGGCTTCATCTCATGTAAATCCTCAATTCATATGTGTCATTTTGTATCATACAGACATGTCTAAAATAAGATAGCAGCTAAATCCATGTTGTTTGCTTTGGGAGAAGAATTCTGTCACTCAAAAGACAAAATGACGCCTGAACTTAGTAGCCATCACACAACTTCCTGTCAGATGGACATATCCTGTGATTTAATAGTCTTTTAGTTCTGAGCTGAGCCAATGTGATGTCCCGTGTGTGAAAGCCTTGTCTAAACGCATCCATCACAAGAGACATCTTACAGCAGAAGGCTCTGATTTTAACTGCTGTTGAAATCTGTGCATTGCTCACATTTGGCTGTCTCTAAATGATAAAGTAGAGAATTGAGACAACTATTCAGTTAATTTTTTAAAATCTTAATTTTATCGTGATCTTTGTAGTCCTTAAAGTAAGAAGAGATTTGAGTCTTTCAAACAGGTAGAGATAAGTGGTAACTTAGACTATTAAAATACAATTGATTCCCATGTAACTCAAATGCTAATGTTAAATTTTAATATTATAAAGACAACAAAACCAAGACATAATATTTGGATAGCAAAAATACTCTCTCTCTCTCTCTCTCTATATATATATATATCCTGATATGTATCTGAGGGCAGTATTTTACTGTGTAAATAAAATTTACATGCACAAAAAATATTGAGGGAACTTAAAGGATCAAAACCAAGTACTGAATTTTCAGAAATGGATTCCTTTCGGGGATATTACATATTTTATTAATTTAAGTACATTACTAACCCTCTAAACCACTGACAAATGATCTTTCAAATAATGTTCCACACATAAATTGAGTAGAAACTAATACTTGAAAAATACACATAGTCAAAATATATCAGGAAATGAGTAGTTTGTTTCCGTTAGTGGTCAGAAAACATTTTCCCCCACTTTAGGATATGTGCGTCATGTATTTCCAATAAATAATTGCTGAGCTTAATACCTAAGTGATAGGTTGATGGGTGCAGTAAACCACCATGGCACATATTTACCTATGTAACATACCTGCACATCCTGCACATGTACCCCAGAACTAAAAATAAAAATAGAAAAAAGAATTGAGGTGGACAAATTCATCTATTGAGGGCTTGCTTGCATGATGGTGGCTACTACATGTTTCAAAATAATATGCTTAACCTCCCTAACCTTGTATCTGTTTGACAAATGATTGAATGTTGTCATTATCCATGTCAAAATCAAGTAATTTTAAAGTTAAAGGAATATGTAGACATCGACCCGTTGATCTTTCCATATTTGATATGTTCTTGGAATTTTTTTAATAGCACAATTTTTCTGCCACATCAAAAAAATATCGATTGATAGTAAAATACCATGTTTCACATGGAAGAGACTCTCCCTCCCATATTGGGAAACCGAAAACAGAGCCATATTCAAGACAGGGAGACATGCTATTTTGATTCCCTAGAGACTTGCTGTATCCATGAATTCCACTCCTTATTAATTCTGTAAGCTTACAGTTCTTATATTGGACTCAGAAAAGGTGTGTGTAGTTGGTCCTGTGCCATGTGTTGGGAGGCTGACCTCCCTTCTAGATTGTACAAACAACACAGTGGGCTCATGGCATTCCCAGACTCAAGTCCTCCTTTTGGTCTAGTCATAAGTGACCTTCAAATTCCACAGCAAGAAATGAGTATGAATTTTGCCAAGGCATTGATTCAAATTCTTGGCAAGTATGGTCTGCATAAACACATTCCCTAGCTTCATGGTGATGTGAGCAGTAACTCTGGATTTCCGTGGTTTGGAAGTCTATAGGTTTTTTGTTGTTCTCTACTCATCATGGCAAAGACTGTTTTTCCTATGGGGCATCCTCACTTTATCTTTGCTGTCTAGATACTGGCAAAAGATACCCATAGCCATCTCCACCATCTGTATGGGTTAGGGTATGAACTCTGCTGGATCCCATTAATTTTGAAATTTGCAAAGATTTAAAAACATATCCCTTGCAAAAATCAAGGCTCCATTTTAAGTACACACTTACAGAGCTCTGTGAGTTGATAAGGTATTTCCACTTAAATGGTCTTTTTTAAACCATCATGGACAACATACGTTGTTGTGCTGTAGGGCTTTATTTCTCATCAACTAGGACACATTACACTTTCCAGATTAATAATAATTAATTTGTGTGTGTGCATGTATTTGCACACATGCAAACCTGCGGGTCTGAAAATAATGACATTTAATTTTAAAATAGAAAAATTTGCATCTTGAAGTACAGTTGAGAAATAACAATGACATGATTACATTAAACCTTTGAGAAACAGTAGAGCCCATGAGTCAATTTCGGGAGACAGCAATTATTGTAAATCAGAAGTGATGCTTAAATGATTTCAGGTTAATTAAAGCAGGGCTTGACCTTATTGCCCCATCAACCTCAGTAGGCTGGCATGACCTGGGTCAGAAATTCCCTGAAGAGGCCTGCCTTATCAATAAATAAGCCATGAGTGGTGATATCATTATTTTCGAAACTACAGCAGGTGACAGACACTTCTGTGCTTTAGAAATCAATGTCAAACTAATGAGTTCAGAGTCAAACGAAAGGTGTACATCTGCATCATCTAAGCCAAATTACATTACTGAAGACCAATAAAATATTAAATAATATCTCAATTTCAGTAGTGCTGACTTTCAGGCCATGTTTTCCTACTTCACAAATGAATTTTAAAAATAGAGAGAAAGAAACAAAAGAAAAATTCATACGATCAGTTATTAGATCAAATCAAATTACCTGTCCCTTGAAGAAATATTAAATATTTATTTCTGGATGACTCTTTTGAAAAGGTGTTCATGTTGATGGGTGCACATCCATTTTCATTTTTAAAGTACACATTAGTGAATTACTAATACAGGCATTAAACAGTATAATATTTCAACTTATAAAGCAAGATGGAACATAATTTACATTTTTTAGTATGTAGAGCATGTAAAACCCATACAGAAAGTGAGGTTATAAAAGTGAAATCCAGTAAAAAAATAAGTCACAGATTATTAATATTTTAAAATTCATGTACTTATTTCCCCTCCAAAGAGAAGAGGAACGGCTTGAGGATGCACACATGGCTTTCTGCAAGGGTTAAATTGGTAAAATCGCCTCAAACACAAGAAGGAAGGAGGCAGCTGAAAAAAGGGATGGAGTATGCCTTGCTGGAAAGATGAATATAACTGCTGCTTGTGTGAGAACCTGAATTGTAGCTCATATTTTTTGTTGCCCATGGACAGAAAATCTGTAAATAGGAAAGAGCACAATAAGTAGGAATATATGAATGAATGAGTGAATACATTTGTCCAAAAAATAACTCAAATATATGACTTGACTTTATAAGTGAATGGTAAGAAAAGTTGGCTGATATTTTAACCACAGTTACACAGTGGCAAGCCATCATCATAGTGTTTTCAACCACGGGTGAGTTCATTTTTTTTTTTTTTCACTGAAAAAGATCCTTAAAAATAAACTGTGTATCTCCTCAAGAAATATCTAATATTCCTTCTCCAAATGGACATGTATAATAGGTGAAAACTGCATTGAACAGAATCAAACTTGAGTGTTCTGAATGAGCTTTACAAGGGACCTTGGAGTGAAAAGAAAGAAAACTTTGTTTTCGGTTGTGGCTGCCAGTATTTCAGTGTTCTTATAAGAGACAGGTCATTTATCCAATCAGATGCTTATATTTCTTCATTTCTGAAATGACCTAATCAACAGATTTCTAAAGCATTTCCACATAATGTATAGATGTTCATTAGCACTACCTGCCTAGATAAGTTGGGGTGGAACCAGCAATATTGCCATAGATGCCTTCATTGCAGAATTTAGCTTCAGCCATGAGAATTCTGTTGGTGCAAATGAAGTGGAAGGGAAATTTATTCAATCAGGGCTCGGCAGTTGGTTTAAACAGGTGCACTGTTTGGGGGGTGGGTTTCAGTTGTCTTGCTGTGGGTTGCACGGGGGTCAGAGGTTATGCTTCAACAGCAAGGTCTTGGATGCCTGGCAAACCTCCGCAGTGCTTTGTGGGGAAGAAAAAAATAGAATGTATTCTTTATGAAATTTATGGGCTGCAAAAGACAACTGTACCTGCATCTGGTTTCTCTTACTGAAAACACATGAAAGCTGTCACCAGGAATGGAAAGCTCAGCTCCCTAGTTCCTGAAAGTGAACAATGCAGGAACCTCAAGGAGATCTGGGATGTATCAGACATGTACAAAATAATCAGCTGATTGCCGCAAAGCTGCCATTGGGACCAGCACTAGCAGACATATACTTCAGGGACACCTGAGCTTTTGACTAGGAAATTCTATGAGAACAAAAAAGTTCAACTTTGAGTGGGACCTACACTTAATCTATATGACATGTACAAAAAGAATTCCAAATGTTTTGGGTCTGCCTATGAATCTCTAAATTTCTCTCTTCATGTAATTGATCAAAGGTAATTTTCCTGATTGGAAGTTATATAATGTTGAATAGAAGTGTTTTTTTTTTTCCCCCAGTACAATTCATGTTGATGTACGAGAATTTGTTGGGATGTAAAATCAGTCCTGGCATTTCAAATACTTCAGCTGTATTTGCAGATTTAAGCCCACACTGCCCAATATGGCTGATACCCACCTCCCTCAGTTTCTACTTTTGAAGAAGAAAAATGATTATGGCAACTCATCCTGATAGTTTATTAACAATTCATGAAATTGTTAGGCAGTTTATCAATTACAGTTTTGAGAACTTTTCATGAGTTGGGCACTTTGCCTGACATTTGAAACTCAAAGACATATAAACTATACATCCCTCAGGATTGATGGTTAGGGTATTTCATTTTAGTTCGTTACTGTGCATATCCATTTCTTTCCTATGAAAATAGCCTCCACTTTTCCATGAAAGACTGAATTGAGAGACTGCAGATTTTACTCCACCTGACAACAATGACTTAGTTAGTTTGGGCCTTTGTATTAGGTTGGTGTAAAAGTAATTGTGTTTTTTACTTTAATGGCAAAATCGCAATTACTTTTGCACCAACCGAAAAAATGCGTTCCACTCCTTGAACTTCAGTTTCTTCATCTAAAGTGAGGAACTAGAGCTATAGATTGTTTCTATGGCTCTTTAAAATTCTCACTATCAAGAATTTTGTAATTATAGGTGGCCTCCTAACACTCAGACATTATCCTGGGAGGTTAGCTTTGCTAACTAGGTAATACAATGATTAATGTGTACTGAAGATTTCTCCTGATGACATGTAAAAGCCCTATTTTGTGATACTGGAAACTTATATTTGCTGGGTGATAATTCTCGCCCTATCTCCCTACTGGAATGGTCTCCAGATACCTTATGGCAGTTTTCAGATTCTAAACCCATCTTTATAAGAGTGTTTATTTATAAAATGTTTATTGAAATGAATGTGTCTTGATTCTTGATGAAAATTCTAAGACAAGACCCAAGAGACATTGTGGGTCATCTAAATATCACTGAAATAATTGCATAACTTAAACTAAACGCTCTACCATCCACTGCTCCAATCCAATTAATTGACATTTTCTTGTATGTACAATGCACTCTTATGTCTTATTGGCTTAGCATTTATTACACAGGGGGACAATAATGTAGTAATGTTTGATTGTCATATATTTCCCTATCCTTAAGCAACAATATTTGGCAAAATGTCTAGCAGAGAGTAGCAAATACATTAAGTTTATCTTCAGACAACTATGGAGAAAATAACTGGTTCTATTTGTTCAAATAAATCTGTTACACAAAGTGAGAAGTAGATGTGGTTAAAACTGTATGGGAGGCCGGGCGAGGTGGCTCAAGCCTGTAATCCCAGCACTTTGGGAGGCCGAGACGGGCGGATCACGAGGTCAGGAGATCGAGACCATCCTGGCTAACACAGTGAAACCCCGTCTCTACTAAAATACAAAAACTTAGCCGGGCGAGGTGGCAGGCGCCTGTAGTCCCAGCTACTCGGGAGGCTGAGGCAGGAGAATGGCGTGAACCCGGGAGGCGGAGCTTGCAGTGAGCTGAGATCCGGCCACTGCACTCCAGCCTGGGTGACAGAGCGAGACTCCGTCTCAAAAAAAAAAAAAAAAAAAAAAAAAAAAAAAAAAACTGTATGGGAAAATATTCAATCTCACTATCAAAAGAAACACACCTTGTAAAAAAATTACCAGGCTTCCAATTTGTTAAATTCATAAAACATTTGAGAAGATTACCTATTGTTTGTAAGAGTGTGTGCAGTGGATGTAAATTGTCATTTGGTGAACTTTTTGACAATATGTATCAAATATCTAAAACATATGTATACTCTTTATCTGGCAATTTCATATCTGAAAATTTATCCTAAAGATATTGAATATAAGCAGCTATCAAATGATCAAATATTAACGAATGTCAACAAAATTGAAACAATGTTTGTCAAATCTTAGTCAAAATAGCCAAAACTAGGCACAGAAAAGTGTATAAGTAAAAAATAAGATGGCATACCATGCAATTGTTAAAATGTTTGACATGGGTATGAAAACATAAAATGAAAAATGGATTAATACATTTTAATAAATACAGGACAAATAGAAAGCAATACCATTGGTAAATATGGACTCATATAAGATAATATGTGGGAAGTCCGTACACTAGATAATAATTGCCAATAGCTAGAGGACTATACATATATTTTTAAATTGCTTGTAAGTAATAGGTATTGATTTTATAACGTAATAAAATTAAATGCATTTTGTTTAAAAACAGGCATTACAAAACCATATTTGTCTTTCCAACATTCATTTAGGTTTTCAGCACGGTTGGGAACTTGTTCTTAAATCTGCTTTCAAAGCTAATGCTACCCATAATTCAAGCTAATGTATACACTAGCATTGAGCCAAACTCTAGCTTTTTACTAAATTTTTTCCTATCAGTCCATTTTTAAAGGAGATATATGAATTTGGTTTAAGAAGCCAGCATGAGAACACAAAAGCCACCCTGAATAAGCAGTCAAAAATAATGTAAGTGGACAAGGTTTTGGCAAATTACTTTAAAATCACCTGTTAGCCAGGGGGACTTAGGTCAATTCACCCAATGGATTGACCAATCCTACACACTTTTAAAAGAGTCTAGTTTGCGGGATGAAGTGAACCCCGGCAATATTTGTGGATGATTCCCTTTGGTGTTGGTGACAGAATTGTGGTTGTTGGGTTGTGCAGTACCACACCAGTAAGAGACTCTCCAATTGTAATCTGTTCCCATGGGTAATATCAGAGGAAGACTGCTTAAAGCCCAAATGATGAGACCACTAATAGGGAAACATGCCATTGACTCCTGTGGCAAAGGAAGGGGAGTAAAAATAGGAAGATGATAGGTTACTGTTGATTGACATGTGCCTAATAGGCACAATCTTATGCTAAGATAAATATGCATTTTTGTGAGCACTTTAGTTCTAGTCTTTAAAATCATGTCCCTAAGATGTTTCTTCAAAATATTTTGAGCAGCAACAACATCAAGTTTTATGTAATAGGCTATTTTTGAAGCTTTTTAGCATTATTACAAGTAGATAGTAACAAGAATTACTACCTAAAGTCATATGGAGTGAAATTTGTATTGCATCTTAGAAATCAAGAAATCATTGCCTAATTATGTTCTCTAATTTTCCCAATAATGTAGTGAGGTTGGACTGTATTTATCATGTTTTCATAGGTTAGAGGAGGGCTGAAGAGTTAAATAAAAGGTTTGTACAATTTTGTGTTCTTCATAAGATATTGAAAATAACACACATTTTTATTAATCCACAAGTTCAATGAATATGAAATAGAGAATAAAGGGAAAATAGCTCTTCCTACCCTATCCTTCCAACCCTCTACTCTCCTGATGGTTACCAATGTGTACAGCCTCATACATATTATTTTTGGTACATTTAGCACACATTTCAAAATACAAATGACTGCACTATGTACACACATTTTCTGTACTACTCACGTTTTTCATTTAAAATCATATATTAAAAAACTTTCTAAACCAATGGAGATACATACCCTTCTTCTTAGTTCTTGTTGACATTTCTCTATGCTGATATATGATTTCCTTAACCAGTGCTATACTGTTCATTGTTTAGGAAGTTTATAGATTATACTCTCAATGATTTGAATAATTATCTTGTGCATTCATCTTGTATGACTGTGATACAATTTCTGAAAAATTTGATGGAATTTTTTGGTTCCAGGTGTGAAAATGTTAAATTCATATTCTCTCAAATTGCACTTTGCACTCTCACTACTGGTTGTACACAAATACAAGTTTCTTCACACTATTTCCAATATTTTATATTACCTTTGCTAATTTATCTGTAGTCTGATAGATTCTAATGGTATCTTTTTATATCTTAAGTATTTCTTCTACAAGCATTCCACATGCAATTTGTAATTCTCAGAATTGTCTGTTATATTCCTTATTCCTTTCTTCTGCTGGTTTTGTGGCTTTCCTATGGATCTATGAGATTTTTTACATAATTGTGCAAGTAAGAATAATGATACATTTTATATTTAATTTTATCATCTACATTGCTTGTCCCTTGTGTCCACACCATTGTTAGGAGTGGAGAAAAACATTGAATTTTATGTATTTATACCTGAAATACAACAAGTCAAATTTATAGAATGATGAAAGAAAATTTCAAAGACTCCAGTTAAGATATGGTTCTCAAATCTCACATGGGGTACCTGCAGGTAAATGGAGGATAAGCATTGTCTAGTGTCCTGTCTCACCTGTGGGTAACTGTCAACTCATATGAAATACAAATTTCTTAACTAATGAAAACAAACAGGCTATTTTTAGTGCTGACAGAACTACTGTCCTACCTTTTCCCACATTCTAAACTAACACTGATGGTATCATAAGAAGTAGGTGTAGTTGAGGATACATTTTTAAAAATAAAACTGACCAAACAATATATAGGTGATAGAGTTTGGATTTGTGTCTCTGCCCAAATCTCATGTCAAATTGGAGGAGGGGCCAGGTGGGAGGTGATTGGATCATGGAAGCAGATTTTCCCCCTGCTGTTCTCATGATAGTGAGTTCTCACAAAATCTGATGGTTTAAAAGTGTGTGGCACCTCCCCACTCACTCTCGCGTGCTCTCTCTCTCTCCTGCCATTATATGAAGAAAGTGCTTGCTTCCCCTTCACCTTCTGCCATGATGGTAAATTTCCTGAGGCCTCCCACTCAACCTTCTTGTTAAGCCTGTGTGAACTGTGAATCAATTAAATCTCTTTTCTTCATAAATTACCCAGGTTCACATAGTTCTTCATAGCAGTGTGAAAACAAAATAATACAGTAGCTAATGAAATCAATACTTCCAATGTGCATACTGACATTAGTAACACCTAACCAGAGCATAATATACTTTGCAGAATGCTTTAATACCTCTTCTGCTTGACATCTAAAGAAATCTGACTTGCTGTCATCCTTTTATATTTAGCAAGAGGAGATGTTTTCTATATCAAGAAGTGTTTTTATGTCATCTGTCATTTCTGTGGGCCCTCCCTTAGTTTATCTACCATCGGAAAGCAACTTTTAAGTATCACTTTCAAGGAACAAGAAAATAATATATTTCTGCTGTGATAGAAGTCACTTGTAACCCTGCCTGTTACATTCCTTGCGTAATGTCAGGTCCATATTCCCAGACGTCTGTTTGAACACAAGGTAGACGCATCTAGCCATTCCCAAAAGTGAGACACCTACAAAAACATCCAACATTGTTTTGGGGTCTGATCTGATTGATCTACATTGAATTGAGTCAAACAGGAAAAAAAAAATGAGAAAGGTTTTCCATTTTTCCAGTTTCCTGTAACTGTACAACAGAAAACTCCAATCACATTTAGAGTGGTGATTCAATGCATAGTAGTAACCCATGCTTTCCAATATCCCATCATGCATAAAATAATAAAACAAATCAAGCTGGGGTTATAGAGGTGGACTTTTAATCACTGGCTTGTTCTGAATTTCCCTGCATAAATACTTTTGTGTAGACTCAGTCATTCTTTGAAAAATATTCTCAATCGTTAAAAATCACAAAACAGATGGAATGTTATTTAGCCACAAACAATAGAACCTACATACTTCGGCTGCCATGCAGCTACCATTTCTCTATGTAGCATTACGAGTTGCTTGCAATGCTTTATTTGCTCCCACCATGCCTAGAATATTTGGTATGTAATAAAATTGACCCACAGCCAAGTGAATGGTTTGATTTTTGCCTGACTCGTTTACTGAGATTTGTTATCCATCTGTTCTAGAATGGAGTATTTCTGCCTTGCTGTAGACATGTGAAAATGAATGGTGAGAATTCTTTTGGTTTCAAGGAATGGAAGCTACATCAATCTAGCTCTCAATTTCTTGGGAATCTGGGAGAAACTGAGCAACCAGTACTTAGGAAATGTAGGCACCTAACTGTTACAGTAGATAGTTAGGCAGACATGAGCAGGATGGGAGACGGCCCTCTCACCCCCCAGGAATGTCAGAGGACCATCAGGTGATGGTCAGGAGGTTGTTAAACTGTCTCTCTAAAATAATAATTGGTCACAGCCAAATCCAGGGAAAGGTCAGTCTCCTAACAGATAGAATCTGGTGATTAGCAGCTTCCCAATAAGATCTCAGGAATTGGGTGAATGGGCTCAAGGATGTGCAGTACAAGGCAAAATGATGGAGTTTAACTGGTCTATGACCTTCCTTTAGGAATGCTCGACTGGCAAGGGGAAAGCACCTCAGGTGAGCATGTGCACAACTTCAGTAAACACACTGCGCATGCAGCCCCTCCCAAGTGCTAGCAGGCCACTGCGCATGCAGACAGCCCACCCTAAGGGAAGAATCAAAGGAGAAGAGACACAAGACCCTGCCGAGACCAGTTCAGTCAGGGAGACCCTAACCCAGTAGTGCTAGAGGAATTAAAGACACACATACAGAAATATAGAGGTGTGAAGTGGGAAATCAGGGGTCTCACAGCCTGCAGAGCTGAGAGCCCCAAACAGAGATTTACCCACGTATTTATTAATAGCAAACCAGTCATTAGCATTGTTTCTATAGATATTAAATTAACTAAAAGTATCCCTTATGGGAAACGAAGGGATGGGCCAAATTAAAGGAATAGGTTGGGCTAGTTAACTGCAGCAGGAGCATGTCCTTAAGGCACAGATTGCTCATGCTATTGTTTGTGGCTTAAGAATGCCTTTAACCGGTTTTCCACCCTGGGTGGGCCAGGTGTTCCTTGCCCTCATTCCCGTAAACCCACAACCTTCCAGCTTGGGTGTTAGGGCCATTATGAACATGTTACAGTGCTGCAGATATTTTGTTTATGGCCAGTTTATGGTCAGATTTTGGGGGGCCTGCTCCAAACAAGACCCCTGAACCATGCCATTGTAAAACCCCAAGTCAAAGGTCAACTATATACTTGAATCTCTCAAGTTGCCTGCTTGACCCTCTTCCAAGTGTAATTTACCTCTTTTCATTCCTGCTCTAAAACTTTTTAATAAACTTTCACTACTGGTTTCAAGCTTGCCTCAGTCTCTCACATGCTTTATGCCGCCTTGGTTGTATTCTTTCTTCTGAAGTGGCAAGAATTGAGGTTGCTGCAGACCCGTATGGATTTACCACTGCTAACATAATAAAATATGCAGTCACTCATCTGCTGTCATCTTTTGAACCTCAACTCTGAGACCAGCGATATTTCTTCCAGATTGGCAGCTTTCACAAAGTTGATTTACAACCACAATATCCTCAAGCAAATGTTACTCAGCCATACCACAGGCCAACTTTTGAGTCAGATGTGAGATCTTAGAGACTTGGTTTCATACCATCGAAAAATTATGGCAATTCTTAAAGACATTTCCCAGACATGCCACTGTTTTTATGGCAAGAATATTAATATAAAACAGCATTTATTCAGAAAAAAGATGTCAACTCCTTATCCCATAATGCAATTAATTAAGCCTTGATGGGTGTGAATACCCCTTCTCTTGATTTCAATTGGGGAAAGGGTGTGGCCTAGTGGGGCATACTTATTGCTGTTCTCCAGATGCACAAGCACATGCATCTTAACACATTTGGAGAGATGGAGTTGTAAGCGCCTAAACCATTGAGCTTGACTTTCCCTCTGTGAAGGAGGCATCTCACATTTGACCTAGAGAAATCGTGTAAAATGTTTGAAATTTGAATGCAAAATGCTCAGTCTCAGTATTAATTGTCCATTTTGCTCAGATATATCCTACCTCCAAAACCATGCTGCTATAATAGATGATTTTTTTTTGTTATTAAGTTGCTTTGGTTTAACTGCACATTTTATAATAACTAAGCCACAGGACGTGTTGGAGATATCTATCTGGAAACACTGGATCTTATTACACAATCGCCTAGCAATGCATTATTACCCTCTTTCCTAACATTTTCATTTCTATGGCAATACTTCAAAGTGCTATTCCTTTGTAAAATAATGTAAGATAAGTTATTTATTCATTTTCTATCTGATGAACAATTATGTTTTCATTTTATACTATACGAAAATGAACACTTGTATTTGTGTATCTATATGTTTATATCTACTCATTCTTTTTTGTTTGTTTTTTGTTTTTTGAGACAGGGTCTCACTTTGTCACCCAGGCTGGAGTACAGTGGCATGATCATGGCTCACTGTAGCCTAGACCTCCTGGGCTCAGGTGATCCTCCCACCTCAGCCTCCCGAGTATCTGGGACTACAGGTGTGCACCACCACACTGGCTAATTTTTGTATTTTTTTGGTACAGATGGGTTTTCGCCATGTTTCCCAGGCTGATCTTGAACTCTTGTGCTCAAGTGGTCCACCTGCCTCAGCCTCCCAAAGTTCTGGGATTACAGACTTGAACTACCTTGCTTGGCCTCTATTCATATTTTCTAAATAGCCATATCTTTGTATATTATCTCCAACATTTTTCATAGACTAGTTTATTTGAAAATCACATTGACAAGAGATATATACTCTTTAAAATTACATTTATAGAGTGAATAAGTATATTGTGAAAATTTGCATAAATTTACACACTTATAACACCACTAAGATTATATATAGGTTTCCATTTCAGCCTATTTAAACAAACATGAATTACCACTTTGTCAAATATAGGCCAAAATCATAGGGACAAAACAAGAATCTCCCTGGGTCTTTTCTGTGTATGTGTGTGGAAGGGATAGTAGTGAGGTTGAAACATTTTTATGTTTACTAACTACTTTTCTCTCTTCTGGAAATTGCCTGTTTATAACCCTACCCACTATTGTTTTAGCCGTAAAGGCAATTTTGAGGGTAAGGAACAGATGTTAACTTCTTGCTTATGGACATAGTATGATCATTTGTTTCCAGATAATAGTGTCATTTTGGCTTGTATATAGTGCATTTTCCATGCAAAATGAGTGACTGGTCAGGATTTTTCTTCACAGTTTTCTTATTACCATACCCAGAAACTCCTTTCACAACCAGAATATTACAAAAAAGTCACTCATTTTTTGTACAGTTATAGTCTTGTTTGCTACACATGAATTTCTTATGTGTATCTAAATTACAGTTTGCTGTGCTGGGTGAGGTAGGAGTACAATTTTCATTGGAATAATTCATCTTTTCACAACTGGTTTGACATACTAGCTTTACAAGCTACTGAGGTCTATGTATCTGGTACAGTTTCCTGACTTTTGAGTTCTCGGTTTATTCCAGATTCTGTGTCCTCTGTCTTTTGTTACAATTTTAAAACCCTACGTGTTCCAGTGCTCCCTCCCCCCATGATTTCCCATTTCATTATTTTTCTGGCTATGTTTTTCAATACACGTGAATTTTAAAAGTCAACAAAGGGAGTTTGTTTGGAGTCATTTTGAGTTTTTATTAATTAATTTAGGCAGTTTCAACATTTCTACAATATTGTGTCATCTCACTTACTGATAATTTATGTTTCAATTTTCTGAAGCACTTTTTCTTAAGCTTTATGCTTTTCTTCACATTTTCATTCCTGCTACTTACTAAATTGGCTCCCGAGAACATAATTATTTTGTTTGCTACTAAGAATGTGATTTTTCTCACACAATATTTTCTGAGTGACATTTAGAGGAAGAAACCTTTTTATGTAAGTATCTTTCTGAATTCCTCTGAATTCATGTGTTTTGTCTAATCCTTTTCAAACTCTTCTATAAGGCTTTTTAAAAACAAGCACCTTCATGAGATTATTTAATCATTTTTATGATAGCAGAACATATTTATTTATTCTGATTGTGCTTAAAAAGATTTTCATTGCTTCAGTGCTTAGCCTGAAGATGGTATTTGTCTTATGTCGTCTTTCAGATCAAGAAAGTAGTAAACTGTTCTGAATTTTGTCAGATTTGGCATTTTAAAAATCTTTTAAAAGCTAGAATTTTCAGCTTTTTTTGCCAAAACAAAACTATCCATTAAGATCTTTGGCACCAGAGTATCCAAGAGAACCCCTTTAACCTCTTTTTGATTGTTTATGTAGAACTATATTGGGGTTTTCACAGTGCTCTTCCTTTTCTAGGTGTGGCCATTTTATGGGCTCTTGTGACACCTGTGCATACTTCCTGCAGCACAATAATGTACATACATACATATACATACACACACACCATATATATATACACACACACACACACATACATACACACACACATATGCACACAGTTGATCCTTGTTATTTATAATAGTAATGTTCTATAAAGTCACTGTGAATGCTGAATTATCATAATACCATTGCTCTTAGGAGAAACATATGCTTAGCGAGTCTATGAAGTCTCTGATCACAATATTTTCATCAACTGGTCAATACATGACCTTGGTTTGTGTGTCTCTGTTTAAAGACACTGTATTTAATATATATAGTTGATTCATTCATGTTGAATGCACAGCCAACACTATGACTCATGCCTGAGAAAAGCTAATTGAACACACTCATCTTCTCTGTAGGACACATCAGAGCTTTTTTGTGCTTAGCAACATTAGACAGCACTTCAGCACCAGGCTTGGGTGTGACATCACCAACAAAAAGCACAAAATTTGAGAGTGACATCACCAACAAAAAGCACAAAAATGTGAGCAATGTGGGTGTCAGTTATTGAAAATTGTCACCACTCTGTGCATGTCTCTGGATGACTATGGAAGTGCTGGATTACAAATCAATTTTAGTAAGCAAACTTGCAAATATGGAAGTCAACAAGTGATGAGGATGTGAGTGTGTCAAATGCAATAGACTGTGAACTTCTCAGTGTAGGACACAGACATTTCTTGTCCTTGTTCCAATGGAAATAGCATCATGCCTAGCACTGGGTAATCTATAGACTAAGCTGTTCTTAAACTTTTTAAAATTATAGAGTTTTTTTTAAACTTGAAATGCAAATAAAATAGATAAATTCAAATAAAATAGATAATAGTAGATTTCCCCTGCTTGATATTTTGTCATTCCCCTTTTCCTTTGGGCAGGTCAAGTGAATTACAAGAGATTATATTACAAGCAGGTAATTACAAGCCTCCAGAAATGATGCTTTTCAGATTCTAGGATCCTAGTTGAGTGCATTTTTCTTTACTCGAAGCTGTCTCACTTCCCATGCGCTCTTATGATAAACTCAATGATGTAACCTCTCCTAGAAAACATCACTCATAATTCTTAGTTTCATGTAATTCCTGAGCTCTTTGCAGTGTGAACATGCCTAATATATAACAGCTGGTATTGAAATGACGATTCCACCACAAATTGTAAATTGTCCAGTCAGGATCTCAAATGCCGTTTTCCCATCAGGAATCATTTGGTAACACAGTCTCCTGGAAATAATAATCTCTGCTATATATGGAGCCTCATTAGGGAGGAGTGAGCCCCCATAATCAGTTCAGATGCGTGATTTAAGGATACCCACACCAAACTCTGCCACTAACATAATTATCCATGTGGGAGGTCTTTGGGAAGGCTTTCCACACATTTTTATCTTATAACTCACCCCTGTGTGGAGTTAGAAGAGGACTGTGTTTAAATGCTTGAAGTTTGATAATGTAAAATGAAGCAAAATTAGACCTTAATCTGTGTCAACACCAACTAAATGAAGTTTTCAACATATTTAGTCCCTGGTCCTGGCAGAGAATCGGGGTGATGTAGCCAAGCGTTCACATATGTCTGCCAGCTCAGCTTTTCTTTGCTCTAAGGGCTGCATGAGAAAGGGTTCCCATAGACCCAATGGCCCCAGAAGCTGCCTGGAGCAAACCACCCCCTTTCACAAATCCAACGTTCTGGGAGAAATGCCAACCTACACAATGTGACTCCATGAGAGAGGATGATCACATTCTTTCATCTGCTCATCTCCTATAAACCCACAAGGAAAAGTGCTCCGCGTGAACTTCAGGAACCTTATTCTCATGTTTATGGTAAATATCAGGAAACAAGAATATGCTTCCTATCTTGTAGTTCTGTTACCTACAACCAGGATTCCAACATTACATAAAGCATTCAGCTTCTCCTTGACTTCCATTCTCTGGATAAGCATACATTTAGAGAGATTATATTTTCACATGAAAAGTTGACTAAAGTCTCATTAACTTAGACCATATTTCACATAGAAATGTTGTGTTTCTCTAGTGCTACAGTCTCTGTCCACAAAGAGTGAAGATAAACTAAACTACTCACTGTAAAGAATTGCATCATGCTCTTCAATGGAAGGGATGTAACCTACGATCTGAGGGTTGAACCTGTAGCAAGGAATCCAGGATTACAGAAAAGTTAAATTTTGCAGATGTTCTCATGCCAGGAACCAACTTAACTTTCAGCAAGT
This sequence comes from Macaca nemestrina, assembly GCF_043159975.1. Lineage (NCBI taxonomy): Eukaryota > Metazoa > Chordata > Mammalia > Primates > Cercopithecidae > Macaca > Macaca nemestrina. Next base: position 152,515,036 of record NC_092145.1, read on the forward strand.
AATGGGAGATGAAAATATAGTTGGCTTTTAATAATCATTGATCTTGGCCGGGCGCGGTGGCTCAAGCCTGTAATCCCAGCACTTTGGGAGGCCGAGACGGGCGGATCACGAGGTCAGGAGATCGAGACCATTCTGGCTAACACGGTGAAACCCCGTCTCTAATAAAAAAAATACAAAAAAAAAACTAGCCGGGCAAGGTGGCGGGTGCCTGTAGTCCCAGCTACTCGGGAGGCTGAGGCAGGAGAATGGCGTGAACCCGGGAGGCGGAGCTTGCAGTGAGCCGAGATCTGGCCATTGCACTCCAGCCTGGGTAACACAGCAAGACTCCGTCTCAAAAAAAAAAAAAAATAATAATAATAATCATTGATCTTTTCTTTTGTCTATCTATCTTGCTGGTTACCAGAAATAAAATTCTATCTATCTATCTATCTATCTATCTATCTATCTATCTATCTAATCTCTATGCATATCTCCCTATCTATTCACCCATGTATGGATATATCTATCTATCATCTATCATCCATTTCTATGTAACTCTCCCATATTTCTACATACCTATCTAATCTCTATGTCTATCATCTATCATTTATTTATATCTATCTAATCTCTATATCTATCCATACATGTATCATCTATATCCATCCATGTATCTATCTATCCATCATTAATCTCTATGTGTCTATCTATGTACCTAAGTATCTATATCCATCTATCAAACTATTTATCTATCTATCATCTATATATCTAGCTACCTATCCATCTATCATATGTTTTTATGTATGTATTTATGTATGTATGTATCTATCTTCTATCATTGATCTCTATCCATCCATCATCTATGTATGTATGTATGCATCATGTATGTATATATCTGTCTATCTACCTATCATCTATTTCTATCTGTCCATCCCTCTATGTATCTATCTACCTTTATCTGCCCGCTTATAGCACACATCTATCTTTTGATGGTCTGCATTATTCATGCAAGAAATGTGAACACGGTGCAAGTCTTTTTTCTTGTTTACTTGGGTTTTGCTTGCAGCATTTTGAAGAAACAAAACCCATTTGAATGAAACCATGATGTGTGCAGTCTCCAGGAATGCAGTAAAACTCCCCAGCAATTCACTTGCCCCAGTGTGTATGTCCCTGGGAATGTGGTGAAGCTCCCCAGCAATTCACTTGCCCTAGTCTAAGAGAGAGACTTTTTTCATGGTATAAGTATGTAAGTGTTTAGTGTTTGTTGTATTCATAACTAATACAATTTTGGGCATTCAATACAAATCTACACAATAATATATTCTGTTTAATAAGAATATTTACTCAAGCCCATAGTTAACTTTATGTGAGTCATCTTGTGAAGTGGCAGAAAATCCAAGATAACATAATGTTTGTGAACCTGTATTTACTTACTTATAGTACCACTTATATCTAAATGCCTGGAAAAATAATCATTTAAATTGAAACATTAAAATACTATATCTTTAGGTCTCAGTGTTACAGTAGAGTCAAATGTAAGCTATTTAGGATCTGCTAAGGTCATATGTAGTCTTCAAATAATGTATGAAAGGAGAAAAATTCAGCTTATTTCCTGAAACCATGGGGTTTATAAGGAGAGTTTATTACCTGATAAGAATAGATGTTTTGTATTCCAAAGCAGGTAACATTTAGGCTTTTTAACTGTTCACAAATAAGTCATGTATCCATAAACTGGGAGAAATAATAAAGGAAATATCATTCCATCCCTTTAATTTTAAGGATCTGAGACTCCTTGAGTTTATTTGTGTTTCAATAAAAGGATGTAAAAGCTGTATGCAAAAGCTTTTAAATCATCTTAGATATGTGCTATTGCTAATATTAGCTATGCCTTTGAAGCGTCCATGGGTTGCAAATTTACAAAGCCCTCCACATTCACTATATTCAAACTGTTCTTTGACATACTTCTGATTTTCACAGGAATCTCAGGAACTTAAAGCATGTTGCAAACACTAATTACACGTAAGTATGTGAAGCATGTAAGAGAGCAAACTCGAGGAAGATAAATATTAACCCCACTTGATCATGATGTCAAATAAGATGTAGAGGCTGCCCATACTTATGCCAGATCTCTGGAACTGGGGGGTGGAGCCCACATGCCTTTATCAACTAGATTCACAATGTTGCTGGCTTTCTTCATTAGCTTGTGAAAAGAATTATGGCAAAGCTCTATTTCAGTACTGTACAAAGTGCTAGGTAACTGTAAAAAGTTACTTAGAATTGAGAAGTCAAATAACTATTAAGATTATAGTTCAACTTACTTAGAATTGAGTTGTCAAATAACTATTAAGATTATAGATCGACTTTCAGTAAAATTCTGCATGAGTCTGTCTTCAGAAATTAATAACAAGGAGCCACATACTCATGTGCTCAGATGTTGTTTGTGAAAATTAATACAGATACAGAGTCCAACTCTCTTAATTTCCTGGAATAGGGGGACCATCACAAGCAAACTATGAAACCTAAACAAATACGGCAAAACAAATACAACTGATCCTTGAACAACATGAGCTTGAACTGTGAAGCTCCACTTATACGAGGATTCTCTTCCACCTCTGTCACCCTTGGGACAGCAAGACCAACCCCTCCTCTTCCTCCTGCTCCTCAACCTCCTCAACATGAAGACGACGAGGATGAAGACCTTTATGATGATCCACTTCTACTTAATGAATACTAAATACATTTTCTCTTCCTCATAGTTTTCTTAATAACATTTTCTTTTCTCTAGCTTACTTTACTGTAAGAATACAGCATATAATATATATATGTATATATATCATAAAAAATATGTGTCAGTTGGCTATTTATGTTACCAGTAAGGCTTCCAGTCAACAGTAGACTATTAGTAGTTAAGTTTTTAGGGAATCAAAAGTTGTACATAGATTTTTTAAGTACCTGGGGGCTGTAATAAGGCCTATCTTTGTTAGGCATTATGGACCATAAAGAATTAACCACGACCCTTGCCTTTAAGAATTTGCCTCTAAATAGAAAGAATGGACCTCAATTTTTTTTTTTTTTTTTTTTTTTTTTGAGACAGAATCTCTCTGTCGCCCAGGCTGGAGTGCAGTGGCGAGATCTCGGCTCACTGCAACCTCTGCCTCTCAGGTTCAAGCGATTCTCCTGCCTCAGCCTCCTGAGTAGCTGGAACTATAGGTGTGCACTACCAAGCCCAGCTAATTTTTGTATTTTCAGTAGAGACAGGGTTTTGCCATGTTGGCCAGGCTGGTCTCGAACTCCCGACTTCAAATGGTCCACCTGCCTCGTGGCTGGGATTACAGGTGTGAGCCATCACGCTCAACCAGAATGGACCTCACATTGACCACATGGGCTTTAAATAACAAGCTGGGAATTGACACAACAGACAGCCTTGAGTTCAATCTCTTGAGGCTTGGGGCATGCAGCAAGAAATGTAGAGCATCTAAGTCTTCCCTTTCTGAAGATTAAGTTAGTCCCAATCGGGGAAGAAACTTGCATAGTGCCCTTCAATCTCAATTCTCTAAAGCTAAAAGTAGAGGGAAATCCTCTGGTCACCCGAGCCAAAGGCTCCTCCTCTGCCTCCTAATCTCTGCTCCTGGATCTACACCTCTCATGGGCAGTTGGAAATGGGAGTTGCCCCACTCCTTAGGAGAAATGCTTCCTGCTACACACCAGTGGGTCACCTTTGCTTCTGGTTCCTACAGAATAATCTCATCACAACATCATAGTTTCCTCATCTATTGGTTCGTATCCATTCATTTATTTGAGTATTTACTAAATACTTGTGTGGAAAAGCTCAATTCCAACACTGGGTTTTGCAAGTGCGGTGCTGAACTAGACAGGCCTGGTTCCTGCCCTCGGGTATTTTGCACATCGCTACGCATTCCAAGCTGTAAAGTTGGGCTTATCCAGAGGCTTAAATAGCTGCATATGTTCTGTGTCAAAACTTTAGGGTCCTGTACCTCCATCTTAGGTCTTCATCTTTCAAAATACCTACTCACACACACAGGATAAACACGACTGAAGTAAGACAACCAAGTATCTTTTAATTGCCATATATACATATACATACATACATACATATGTGTATGTGTGTATATGTATATATGTACACATATGTATGTATGTATATGTGTGTGTGTGTGTGTGTGTGTATTTGGAGACAGGATCTTGCTCTGTCATCAATGTTGGAGTGCAGTGGTGTAATCATAGTTCACTGCAGCCTTGAACCCATGGTCTCAAGCAATTCTCCTGCCTCAGCCTCCCAAGCAGCTGGGACTACAGGTGCACACCATGACACCTAGCTTATTTTTACATTTTTTTTGTTGTAGAGACAGAGTCTTGCTATGTTGTCCAGGCTAGTCTGGAACTCCTGGCATCAAGCAGTCCTTTAAAAGTGCTGGGATTACAGGTGTGAGCCACTGTTCCTGGACTGTATTTTATATTCATGTTGAGAAAAGCAACATCCTAATGGAAAAAAACCCCACATTTCAGAGAGACATAGCTGTGACTCAACTAATTCCTGCCATTTATTCTGCAGGATCAAATTCTATCTTCTCAGGCTTCTCCTCCTCAAGGACTGAGGGTTAGTTGAGGAGTATTCTTAGCTTTGTAGAAGAGGCAGGATTGTCAAGGAGGGATGCAGCTGTGAAATGCTCCTATGTGCTGCCTTCGAGCTGCTACTTTGAAAAATCCTTATGAGCCGTGCAAGTCCCTTCCTCTATTGGAACTAACTGTATCTTCAGAAAGGTGAGGCTTATACCTCCATACTTTTTGCCCTTTCCCTTCCCCCACCGAAAAAAACCCATGGTGATTAAAGATACTTGGTTGTCTTAGTTTACTAATATGAGATGGGGTGACCCAGGACTCAAAGAAGAAGCCCTTATGATGTATGATGAGAAGTCCATAGGCTTCTGTGTGTCGTAGGGCTGGAGAAGGACATGCTTGGGAAGTGGAACAGGGTGACCATGACCTTAGAGCTCAGAAAGACTGCTCCAGGGAATCAACACCAGGAAAGTGAGTTCCTGGTGAAGGGTAGTGGGAGGAGAGAGTGGATAACTGGTTTAGCCCACCTGTGTAAGTGTTGAGAGTTAGACTCTACTTCTCCCCTCTCCCACGTCGGTTTCAGAAGCCTTGACTTCCAACTTGAGGTTGGCGAGTTTCTTCTGGGGATACTGGGGAGACATAAATGACAACTCATAAGTGGTCAGAGCATCAGCATAGGCGGGGTGCACTGTGTGGTTTGTCATCTGTGGGATTTCCAAGAAGGACACTTACAAGCCACATCCTCTTATCCTCCAAATGCTTGGGTCCCAAGCTCTTCCATATAAGCCGCATCCTCTTTTCCCTCCACTGCCTGGGTCCCAAGCTCTTACTCTTTCCCTGCCACATTTCCTATTGACTCTCAACAAGTCAGGAGCATCAATCTGAGGCCATTTCCTAAGATTTTGAAAGGAATCCTGAGTAATGTCTTTCAGACCGAGGACATTCTGATTTACCAGAGGGGCATTTTTTACCCAGATAATACCTGAGGAAAATGAATGTCTGGTTGGTATTGATACCCAGTCGTAAAGTAGAAAAAAATCACAGTGAGAAATTGTGTACACACAATAAGAAATACAGTATTCACAGGTTACTTTCTTTTATTTATTTGACATTCTGTTTTAGGAGAAGTTTGTAGCTTTCTATAGTAAACCCTACTTTCATCTTTCTGCCCAAGGAAACAATAGTTACGACTCAAGGAAAGTGTGAGGAAATCCAAAAGAGAGCATCTCCCCGTAAACCTGATCAAATTCTGTGGAGAGTTTGGCGTTAATTGAATGAAGTGGCAGCCTTTTTGTAGTTGAATACGTATCAAAGTGAGGTACAAGTTGTTTTCCCTAAAAGAGTGTATGTGTGTTTGAGAGTGAATATTTGCACACAGATACATATTTATAAAGATCTATAACAAGGCAATGTGGTTACATTGTGTTTGAATCAACATGTTTTGGATTAAGTCTCACTTCATCAAAAGCTCCCATTGAGATAAAAAGTGTCTCTCTACTACTCTGTTTTCCTACATCATTACATAAAACTCCACCACCCCTGGTGGGGAAGGAAAACTAAGAAATCTATTTTAAATATTCAAGGAATATATGCAGGAAGTGTTATTGCATTCTATTAGCTACACCAACTGCTAAATAGAGAAAAGTCAGTTCAAAACTAACCGATATCCAGTCCCTGAAGTCTTCCGGGTGAGATTTTGCAGTGAGGGTCTCTAGAAAAGAAAGAATTACTTACTTACTACCTTGAAGTGTTGGAACTCAGGTGTGTCAACCTGAGGATGGCTTTCCCATCTGTGTTTTAAAAACCATACCAAGTCTGTGCATGTTCAGGACCTGTTCATGGGTGAGTGTGGGGCAGAAGCAGAAACTGACACTCTCTATCTGTTCTAAAACAAAAACAAGGCTTTTGAATTACAAATTTGGAGGCAGAGTTCTGGCTCATGAGAGTGTTAAGGGAAATTATTTGCAAGCTTGGACATAAAAATATGCAGCAAAGTCTAGATCTGTTTTATTTACTTTCTTTTTTGCTGCTGCAAAAGTCTTTTTTTAAATCTTTCTCTCTTCAGGTTAAAAGAAATTGACTGACCTGGCATATTTATCAAAGCAATTTACTGAGAATGCACTTTGACAGACTGCATTAAGAATGTTGACTTGTGAAAACAAAGGGTTGCTTTATAATGCACATAAATTATATGCTTTAAAAAAGTGAAGGGTCTGAATTTTTTTTTAATGATCCTCTAGCTAAAGTAGTATGAAGTTTTGCCTATTTTTCATTTGAGCACTTCAAAAGGTCTTCTCAGAATCCCATGGCTGACATAACTCAAGCAGAAAAGATAGCACAACTGCATTATGCTTCTCTACTTGGATCTATTAAAATTAGATTTAAGTCAACATATATTTATTAAGTATCAACCATGAACCAAAGACTGTGCTGAATGCTTTTAAGGATACAAAGATAAACCAAACAATGTCAGAAGAAGGTTGAAGGGAAATATCTCCTCAAATAGTAGCCTACCAGGGTATACTAAAAAAAGTGCCCTCAGAAGAACAATATGGTTTCAAAGAAGCAATTGATTGTGTTTGGTTGAAGGCATGTAAATTATCTTATTTAAAACCAAATTTTGACTTCCATGTTTCTTGAGGGATGGATACTGGAAGAGACAGAAATCAAGGCAGAAGGGGGAGTCCAGAGGCACTAAGCAGCCTAAGCAAAGGTAACATTTAAGGTCTGTTAAGGTGACTGGTTTGACTTGGTGTCCCAAGTAAACATAGAGGAAGAGGAAGAGGAAGATGCAGGACTGGAAAGAGTGCAGCTTTGATACATAATTGATGGAAAATATGAGGAAGCTATGAAGATCTGGTAAGAAAATGCTATGCTGAAGGTGATATTTAATAATGGTTAATCCTGAAATGGTGTATGGTTGAATTGTTAAGGGATATGACTGAAGTTCCATCATGGGAGTATGGTAAAAAATTGCTGAGAAACAGTTGTATCTGAAATGCATGGGAAAACATGAGAATGGAAAAGAAGATGGATGTAGAATATTGTCTACATACGTTGGTAAGTGTTTGTGGAGTGAGGAAAGAGTTTAAAAATTACTTCCGCTATTATTGGCTTGACCAAGGATTAGGGTCAAATAGTTCTTTCATAATTTAGTAAAACCTGACAATGATACAAGGAACAATGAGTTAGAAATTTAAATGTAAGGGAACAAATAAATAAATGAATTCACATGTACACACAAATCGATCTAGTTAATTATGTGAACACTTCTACACAGGAAACAACAACAAAAATGCTCAGAGAAATTAAAGACCTACATAGGGAAATATATCATGTTTATAGTCTGGAGGACTCAACATTTTTAAGATACCCATTTTTCCAAGCTTGTGCAATCCCTATCAATATTTTACCAAGGATTTTGTGGAAATTGTGAAACTGACTTGTAAAATGTATTCCAAAGCCAAAGTACCTAAATTAGTTAAGGTAGCCTTGAAGAAAAACAAAGGTCAAATACTTAGTTTACTGGCTATCAAGAATTACAATGAAGCTATGGTAACCAAGATAGTAGCACAAGAATACACTAAAAGATACATAGAAAATACAGTCTAGAATCTAGAGTACATCCTATATATGCAGTCGACATATTTATGAAAAAGTGTTACAGCAATTCATTGGAGGGAAAGAATGGTTACTTAGATAGGTGATGTTGGTTCCATTGGATTTCAATATATTAAAAATAAAGTTTTACCTCTACCTCAAATAAATTAATATGAAATAGGTCACAGATGATCTGTAAAATATGAATGATGAAACTTACAGAAAAAAAAAAACAAGAAGAATATGTTTATGAGCTTGGGATATACAACAATTTTTAAACAGGACACAAAAATTACTAGGCATAAAAAACTGATAAATTGGTTATCATTAAAATTAAGAAATTTTGCTCATCACTAGACATCACTAAGACGGTTAAAGGATATGATAAAGAATGAGACATTATAGTCTCCAGAGGACTGATATTTAGAATATATTAAGAAATCTTATAAATTAGTACAAAAAAGACAACTCAATTAAACATTTTCAGAAGATTTAGACAGACCATTTCCAAATAAGGATTTCTGACTGGCCCATAAGCATATGGAAAGTTACTCAACATCATTCCTTATCAGGAAAATATAAGTTAAAGCCATAACAACATGCTACTGTCCAGCTACCAGAATGAATGAAATTGTGAAACGATTGACAATCCCAAGTATTTGCACATGTCTATGGAGTGACTGAAATTCTCATATATGGCTACTGGGAGAGTGAATTTGATGCAGGACAGGCGAGTCCCAAAGTGGGGCTTAGCCTTTCAGGATTTTTGGTTTTGCCAAGGATTCAAAGGTAAGCCAGTGGTAGGGTAGAAGAAAACAGCTTTATTGAAGCAGCAATAAAAAGAATTTTACTTAAAAGATTTGTACAGTATATGCATGCTATGTCTAAAACATGATGATAATTTTGAAAACTTACTTTATCCCTTAATGTAGAATGTTGTAAAATGTTCCATTTTAGCAACAACAAAACAATTGTAAAGGCATTTTTAAGAAAGGAGGCAAAAATCTATTTTGTTTATTATTTTTTCCAGAATCTTATTGACCTATACATTTCCACATATTATGCATTTCAGTAAAACAATGGAGAAGAAATACATTTTCTTCACTTTAGAAAGAAAAAAATAACCCCGAGGCTATTAAGAAGCATAGCAATGATAGGAAGCATAAAAACGAAACTATCTTCGTTTATAAAAATGATTGCCCTGATCATATTATATACTAGTGTTTCAAAAGAAATGTTACCCAATAGAATTATACTGTACCTGACCGCTCACAACTCTCATTTTATTTCTAATCTAATCTGTCTTGTAGTTATCTCTGGAAAGAAAATGGCCCTCTGGTAATATATGTGACATCATGTGCTGAATTTGCAAAGATGGGTAATTTTGATGAGAATAAATTCATAATAACATAATACATTTCAAGTATATAGGCCAATACTCACTCTAATGTCTGTACTTTTTCTCCGGTCTAGCATCTGATAGCATTTATGGAAAGTTTCACTGACTGATCAAAATGTTCATACCCGAGACTGGGCAATTTACAAAAGAAAGAGGTTTAATGGACTCACAGTTCCACATGGTTGGGAAGGACTCACAATCATGATATAAGGTGAAAGGCACATCTCACATGGTGACAGACAAGAGAAGAGAACTTGTGTAGGGAAACTCCCCTTTGTAAAACCATCAGATACCATGAGACTTATTCACTATCGCAAGAACAGCACAGGAAAGACCTGCCCCCATGATCCAATTACCTCCCACTATGTCCCTTCCACAAGTAGGAATTGTGGGAGGTACAATTCAAGATGAGATTTGAGTGGGGACACAACAAAACCGTATCAATACGCATAAGTGTTTTCAGCTATGCTGACTGAATAATGAATGACTTTCCAAATATGTCCATGGCCTTAATCACCAGAGACCATACCTGTGTTACCTTATATGGCAAAAGGGACTTTGCAGTTGTGATTAAGTTAAGGACTTTGAGAAGGGGAGATGATCTTGGATTATCTGCCTGTGTTCAAAATAATCATTAATGCCCTTTAAGAGAAAGGCAGGAGAATCAGAATCAGAGAAGGTGATGGGACAAAGGAAGCAGAGGTTGGAGTGATGCAGGAGGAAGCCACAAGCTAAGGAAGGCAGGTAGCCTCTAGAAGCTGGAAAAGGCAAGAAAATGAATTCTCCCCAGGAGCCTTCAGAGGAGACACAACGTTGTCAAAATATCAGTTTTAGCCTTCTGAGACTGATTTTGGACTCCTAACATGCAGAAATAAAAAATAATGTTTGCATTGTTTTAAGCAACTACATTTGTGATTAATGGCAAAGGAACAGTAGGAAACGAATACCTCATCCTAAAAGGGAATTCTAGGATTAGAATGATTACACTATGAAAAATTAAACTTATTTCAGAACCAACTTTTAAAGTTTGGGGATCAGTTGACAAAAAACCTCATCCACAAAGATTCAAGCATCTAAAAGTTTTCAGTTATAATTTAAGAAAAAGAATTTAAAAACCCTGCTGAATGCGTGTTCATATGTCTATTTATAAGTAACAATTTTAAGACTTTTAATGGCCACTTTAGCTAGCAAGAGAAGGAAATATTGCCATGTGCATTTACATATTTTGAAGCAAAAAGCTTAATACTTGGAGAAGAATCAGAAGGACCTACACTATTCACTGGCATAAACAAAATATCTACTTTCTGCCTCTTCAGTCACAAAAAAAGGGCCTATCTCTTGCCGCTTCATGCAATTAAAGAAAGAAGGATGTGCCTGGGTGTTTATTTTGGATATTCAGCACAATGGGAGCTTGTAATTAATATGAATCTTTTCCTTTGTGGCTATTTTAAAGTCAGCAGGAAGTCATCTGAAAGGAAAGGCTGTATTTTTAAACTTCAGGTAATGTTCCCAAGCTTGGGAGGTTCACGCTAATAAAAAAAGTCTTTTGAAAAAGAATATAGAGCTAGTTATATTTTTTATATGTTATGAAAGAAAAACAGTCCTTGGAGGACAAAGATCTCTAACCAAGCCTTATCCTCAGAGCTGTGGAGAAGCACCAGGTCAGAGACTTTCAATTCTAAACTTTAAAGTCTACATCTCTCCTTGTTTGGGCTATACCAGATCCTGGCTGCACATGTCCGCCATTCCTCCACCATTCCTCTGTTATCAGTCATGAGTTCTCCACAGTCTCCCAGCACTTTGCATGTATTTCAGTCATGCCACTGAGCGTGTCTCATGGTGTTGTGGTAACTTGTTCTATTATTTCCATCTTTATGTCCATGTGTACCCATTGTTTAGCTCCGACTTATCAGTGAGAACACGAAATATTTGATTTTCTGTTTCTGCTTGAATTTGCTTAGGATTCTGGCCTCCAGCTCCATCTATGTTGCTTCAAAGGGCATGGTTTCATTCTTTTTTTATGGCTGTGTAGTATTCTATAGATTATATGTATCACATTTTCTTTATCCAGTCAACCCTTGATGAACAGTTAGATTGGTTCCCTGACTTTGCTATTATGAATTATGCTGCAATGAACATCCTAGTGCAGATGTATTTTTTATATAATGATTTGTTTTCCTTTGAGTAGATACCCAGTAGTGGGATTGTTGGGTTGAACCGTAGTTCTATTTTTAGTTCTTTGGGAAATCTCCATACTGATTTCTACTGAGGTTGAACTAATTTATATTCCCACCAATAGTGTGTAGCAGTGTAGTCACTTGTTCTGAGTGCATTTCCCCCGTTGGCCTCTTAAACAACCAGCAATTAAGAAACAAGGTCTGCCAGGCGCGGTGGCTCATGCCTGTAATCCCAGCACTTTGGAAGGCTGAGGTGGGCGGATCATGAGGTCAGGAGATCAAGACCACCCTGGCTAACACGGTGAAACCCCGTCTCTACTAAAAATACAAAAAATTAAATTAGCCAGGTGTGGTGGCGGGTGCCTGTATTCCCAGCTAGGGAGGCAGAGGCAGAAGAATCTCTTGAACCCAGGCGGTGGAGGTTGCAGTGAGCTGAAATCGCACCACTGCACTCCAGCCTGGGTGGCAGAGTGAGACTCCATCTCAAAAAATAAAAATAAAAAAGCACACTGAAAAAGAAAAGATGTTTCCTGCTTCCTCAGTCTTCTGTGAATGTATGTGTATTATCCAAAACACTTTTTTTGTTGTTGTTATGTTTTGTCTTGTCTTGTTTTCATGTTTAGTGAAGTGACTTCATTGGAAGGCACAAGAGTGAGAAGAATTTGAAGCAACAGAATGAAGGTAGATGTCATAAAATTGTTCTGAGAGGCCAGTGCAGTCCCAGGGCCAGGATGGAGTGCCTGGTAAGGAGCCTTGGTCTTGGTGCAGAAGACAGACAGCGTGTCATACATGCTTGAGTGTATAGGTCCCCAGAGGAGGATTGGGAGAACAAGCTCCCTGTGCCATGAACAGTGCCAGGGGTCCACACAGACCTGCATGGAGCAAGAACGAGGAGACATTGACCAACACTATTGAATGCCTGTTGCATACCAAACACTGTAGATAGGCTTGCAATAGAGAAATATGAGAAAGTGGGGAAGGAACATGTCAATGATCAGACCCAGACCTTGTTTCTTTTTTTTTTTGAGACAGAGTTTTGCTCTGTCGCCCAGGCTGGAGTGCAGTGGTGTGATCTCAGCTCACTGCAACCTCCACCGCCTGGGTTCAAGAGATTCTTCTGCCTCTGCCTCCCTAGTAGCTGGGACAAGAGGCACCCACCACCACGCCTGGCTAATTTTGTGTGTGTGTTTTTTTAGTAGAGACGGGGTTTTACCATGTTGGCCAGGCTGATCTCGAACTCCTGACCTCAGGTGCTCTGCCTGCCTCAGCCTCCAAAAGTGCTGGGATTAGAGGCGTGAGTCACTTGGCTCGGGCCAAAGTGCATATTTTTAAAGTATACATTGTAGATTTCAATTTAAGTCAGAGTCTAAGGTGGGGTTTTGGGAAGCTGGAGGAGGGACATGTGGCAAGTCTCATCATTCCTCATTGCCTTAGCAGATGCTTTTTTACCTCAGGCCGGGTCTGTAGAGAGAGTTGCAATGGAATGCCAAGATTTAGCTGAGGGTAGGTTAGGGATGTGGCCCAGATGAAATGTGGGTGTGCTTGTGCTACTGAACTTTGCCTGGTAAGAATACTCAGGGCTGAGAAGAAATATGCTAGCAATTTTATGAGTTCAAATTTAGGAATTTAAAATCAAGCTTTGCAAACAGGTACTCTACTTAGAAGGGCACTTGTCATGAATTCTGGCTGGGCCTTTCCAGGTGTCGAGAGAACCCACCACTTGTACAGTTACTTATTTCTTGAGGAACAAAGATTCTTTGGGCTGATTTTTAGTGTTGGTGCCCACACCACCTTTGCGATTTTCCACAATGGCAGTTGTATGCGCCCAATAATAAACATCTCCTTCGCATCATCAATGTGCAGGTAATAGGATGTTTCAAGTTTTAAACTTTTGAAAGAAGAGATCATTTCTAATATTTAATACATTTTATTTTCTGGAGCAGTCTTATATAGCTTTAGGAGGCATGATGCTTATCAGTTGACTATTTACTCTCATGCCTTTTAGGGCTTTGCAAATTCATGTTTTATTTATTAAACTTTATGAATGCATTTTGAAATACTTAGAAGTTACTAATTTGAAAGCACCTCTTATCATTAGTTTTAAAACTTGATAGAAGAAAGTCATTATTTTATTATTATTTTTTGAGACAGGGTTTTGCTCTGTCACCCAGGCTGGAGTGCAGTGGTGTGGTTATGGCTTACTGCAGCTTCTACCTCCCTGGGCTCAGGTGATCCTCCCACCTCAGCCTCCTGAGTAGCTAAGACTACAGACATGTACCATCATGCCTGGCAATTTTTGCAGATTTTGTAGAGACAGGGTTTTGGCTTATTGCCCAAGCAATCTGCCTGCCTTGGCCTTCCAAAGTGTTGGGGTTACAGGTATGAGCCACCATGACCGGCAATCCATTATCTTTTTTTTTTTTTTTGAGATGGAGTCTCACTTTGTCTCCCAGGCTGGAGTGCAGTGGCGCCATCTCAGCTCACTGCAAGCTCCGCCTCCCGGGTTCACGCCATTCTCCTGCCTCAGCCTCCTGAGTAGCTGGGAGTACAGGCGCCCGCCACCACGCCCAGCTAATTTTTTTTTGTATTTTTAGTAGAGATGGGGTTTCACTGTGTTAGCCAGGATGATCGCGATCTCCTGACCTCATGATCTGCCCACCTCGGCCTTCCAAAGTGCTGGGAATACAGGCGTGAGCCATCACGCCCATCCCTTTATCTTTAGAATGGAAATTATTATTGCAATCCTAGAGATACCATATTCATTTGTAATTATAATATAATCAATAGAAAGTCTTCTTTCACTGATTATAGTTCCTTAGCAACCTGACTACTGTCTTTCTTTGAAGACCTTTAAAAATATAATAAGCACTCAAGCTCTTTTGACTTTCTCTATGGCTTAATTTCAAAAATTGTAGTCCCTTTCCATCAGCCCAGTATTATTTAAATGCTGGTTAAACATGCACATGTTCGCCCCTTCCTAAAAATGACCTAATACAGCAGAATCACTAAAGAGAGGACCCCCAAATCTACACATAAAACAATATCCCTGTGAAATTCTTCTGAACAAAGTTTTATAAGTAAGGGGAGGAGCAATTTTATTAAGTAACAGATGATTGCCAAAGTGTAAGGTGCATTATACACATTATCTTACTATGTTTCTGACAATACTCCAAGGGCAACGTGCTGTCTGCTTTTTACAGATGAGTACACAGGACCAGGGAGAACATGATTTGTGCAATAGCGCCCAGCACACCTTTATGCACACAAGATTCTTGTCGTTACTTGTTATTTCTGACTCCCTTGACCTTTTCCACCTTTTTCCAATTCTGTGATGATCTTTTTGACATGCCAGCTTTGCTAAGCTATAGTGTCCAGTTATTTAAACTAACGTAGGCATTGCCGTAAAGATATGTAATTAAAGTCCATAATCAGTTGACTTTAAGTAAGGCAGATTATCCCGTTAACCTAGTGGCCCTTGTTTATTCTGGGAAAAGGCTTCCAAAGCAGGGCTGATGCTTAAAAACATGTAAATAAGAAGCTCTGCCTCTGGGGAGCAACCTCAGTCTATGTGGTGAGTTTCAGGCTGTACTTCCTGCTAGCTTGCCCTGTGGGATTTGGACCTGCTTCTCTCTCTCTCTCTCTCTCTTTCTTTCTCTCTCAAATAAATAGAGAGCTAGCTGAAATAGTTCTAGATAGATGGATAGATGAATAGATGTATGGATGAATAGATGGATAGATGATAGGTAGAATAGATCTAGATAGATAGATGAATAGATGTATAGAATGTGTAGGTGAACACAAAGATAGATCGCTGGAATAGATATAAATAGATGGATGGATAGATGAATAGATAGATAGATAGATAGATGATAGGTGGAATAGATCTAGATAGATGGATAGATGAATACATGTATGGATGGACAGAAAGATAGATAGCTGGAATAGATATAGATAGATGAACAGATAGAATAGATCTAGGTAAATAGATGAATAGATGAATAGGTAGATGAATGGATGGAAAGATAGCTGGAAGAGATATAGATGGACAGATGGATAGATAAATGGATGGAATAGATCTAGATAGATAGATGGTGATATGGTTAAGCTTTGTGTCCCCACCCAAATCTCGTCTTGAATTGTAATCACCATAATTTCCACATGTCAAGGGAGAGACCAGGTGGAGGTAATTGCATCATTGGGTTAGTTTCCCCCATGCTGTTCTCATGATAGTGAGTTATCATGAGATCTAATGGTTTTATAAGGGCCTCTTCCCCCTCCCCTGGTCAATTCTCCTTCCTGCCACCTTGTGAAGAAGGTGCCTTGCTTCCCTTTCACCTTCTGCCATGATTATAAGTTTCCTGAAGCCTCCCCAGCCAAGTGGAACTGCGAGTCAATTAAACCTCTTTTTTTTTTTTTTTTTTTAAAATAAAGTACCCAGTCTCGGGCAGTTCTTTATAGAAGTGTGAGAATGGACTAATGCAGATGGATAGATGAATAGATGGATGGATGGATGGAATAAACACATATACAGATAGATGATAGTTCTCTAGCTTTTTCTCTCTTGCTTTCTCTAGAAAGATAAATAGATTTCATATATTTTTATCAATCATACATGTATAAAGAGGATGTATATATATATGTGTATATCTCTCTGTATCCATATCTACATTTATATCTATAGCTTTAGCTATCTTTGTAGTTCTGCTTCCCTGCCTGCATCTTGTTTTACACAGATATGATATTGTGTGGGAAATCTAGGCAACACTGACACAGTTAATGTTCATAAAATGACAGCAGGGGCCAGGTGCCATGGCTCACACCTGTAATCCCAGTACTTTGGGAGGCTGAGGCAGGTGGATCACTTGAGGTCAGGAGTTTGAGACCAGCCTGGCCAACATGGTGAAACCACGTCTCTACAGAAAATACAAAAATTAGCTGGGAGTGGTGGCACGTGCCTGTAATCCCAGCTACTGGGGAGGCTGAGGCAGGAGATTCACCTGAACCCAGGAGGCGGAGGTTGCAGCGAGCCAAGATCACGCCACCGCACTCCAGCCTGGGTGACAGTGAGACTCTGTCTCAAAAACAAGCAAACAAAAAAATATGACGGCAGGAAAGTGATGATTTCACTACGGAATCATTGAGAACTCACTCTAAACAACCAGCATGTCATCTTAAGGAGATGACTCATTAAATTTCCTCTTGGTATGTAAGTGCAGCTGGTTGGCACCCATGAGGTCAGGTGTTGGCAGCTACCTTTTGGCTTTGATTTATGGAAGGAAAATGTGGTTGCTTTCTTGGGGTCTTTTACAAACAAACACAGAGAAAAACTGCTCCACATGCAGGGAAACAAGCCCCTTGATTCTGTGTGAAGTACGTAATCCTGAAAAGGAAAATGAATGAGCCTTGGAGATGCTCTTCAAGAGACACGAGGGAAAACAGAGAACTAAAGGGAGATGTGAAACTACTAATTTAGGAAATAAGAGAACTTCAAATACCTTGTAGGTTAGTGAAGGTGAGACAAGCTTACAGTCAAGCAATCAAATGCTATTATTTTATAGTCAAAATTGCTATGACAAGGGTTTATTTAAGTGGATTCAGCACTCTAGTAGCAGTACTACAGTAAAAATCTAGGCGTTATGATATCCATTGCAATGGCATTTCTACTAAACTGCATTGCTTCTAGTAATTTGTTTGCTATTTGGTGTTCATGGTATCAGTGTTTTGGAAGATGAGGTGAGGAATGTGATCTTTAAGGCCCAATATTGTAGAATGGGCTGTAATTCAGCCAGAGAAACTTGGAGTCAGTGTATTTTAATCCTCTTTAACTCAGACAGTTGCATTGCTGAAGTTAAGTGCCCTTGATATCAGGAATATTGATGTTTTTATAGAATCAGAGAGCTGTGAATTAAGGGAGGCAGAAATGAAGTTATGTAGAATTCGAACTGAGGCTGCAGAACGCAAAATGCCTCCTAACACTAAAATTGCCTTTTGGACCTATGCTTCAAAATTTTTGGCTCATCCTCCTGCAATTCCTACCCCTCACTTCCCAAAGATGCTCTCTTCTTTCCTTACTACCTGCATGTATCCTCATGTTTTTCTATCATACACAGTCATGTGTTGCTTAGCAATAGCGAGAGGTTCTGAGAAATGTGTCCTTAGATGATTTTGTTGTCATGTGAACATCACAGAGTGGACTTACATAAACTTAGATGGTAGAGCCCACTATATACCTGGACTATATGGTATATCTTATTGCTCCTAGGCTACAAACCTGAACAGCCTCATCCTGTACTATATACTGTAGGCAACTGTAACCCAATGATAAGAAGTTGGGTATCTAAATATGGAAAAGGCACAGTACAGTAAAAACACGGTATTATAATCTCATGGGGGCACTGTTGTATATCGGTCTGTTGCTGACATGTTGTTAGAACAAGACTATAGATAGATAGATAGATAGATAGATAGATAGATAGATAGATAATACATATATTATATATGTGTATAAAGCTCCTGTGAATGTATTTGTACAAATCTTTTGTGTATATATGCACTCATTTCTCTTAGGTCTATATCTAGGAGTTGAATTTCAATGTAAATATCCATTCAAATGAAAATGGATGAACACAGTATGGCATGCTTATAGAATGGAGTGTACACATGTTGGTACCAACAAAGAAAAAGCACATATGACAGAGAGAAGCACAAATATGACTGAATCTCCAAAACGTCATGTTGAGAAAAATAGCCCATTCTTGTAGCCCACGAGGGGAAAGAGCCCTGGGTGGAAAGTACTTCTAGAGGGCAGATGGAAGTTCTCCAGCACTCCAGCCTTGCCTGCAGAAGAAAGATCTGTAGGAAAAAGAGATGAAAGATGTCAGATTCCCTATGGACGGGCAAAATAGTGACGCCAGGCTGTGAAATATGATGGAACATAAATTGGTCAGCTTGTCTGTGGTGACTGTGTCTGTTTTTCCCCGCTCTTCATGATTTAAAATGAAGCCTAGTTAGCATTTTAACCTAAGAGTTGGGTTTTCCAAAGGGGGAGCAAACCACAATTTTTCAATTTAGTTTTGATAAGTCTAGAAGCCAGGTTTCAGCTTTTACAGTTATAAAGGAAAGCAACATAGGAGAGTTATGATTCCATTTTGATGGCTTCTCTGGTAGCTGAGACAACTGCTGGCGGCTTCTAACTCAATCCAGGCACAACATTCTATGTCTGGGTGTTTGCATCAAGAAAGGAAAACCCTGAAGATACGATTTTTCCCTGGTGTGATCAGGTACTTTGTATTCGATTTCTCTCTGCAGGAATGCATAGACTTTTTCAACCTTCCTTCACCCTGCTATGCTTTATTTCCTGGACCCTAAAGATTATACCTGTCCTCTCTGACTGCCTTCCCTCCTTGGAATATTACAAATGCTTTCTTCCTGCTATTTTTCTGCCTTTCTTCATATGGTTTCTTTAAGTAATTAAAAAAATTGTTTGAGATAATTTTAGTTTTACATGCAGGTGTAAGAAATAATACAGAGACATCTAAAGTATCCTTCATTCAGTTTTCCCCAAGAGTAACCTCTTGAAGAAAGAGCTACAGTACAATGTCACAACAAGGAAGCTGACATCCACCAACCTCATTCACATTTCCCTGGTTTTTCATGCCCTCATTTGTGTGTTAGAGTATATGTTTGTGTGTACTTCAGTGCAATTTTATCACATGCATAACCCTTTCTCTGTAAAATTTTGTTCAAGTTTTTGTTGACGCAAGTCTCTAAAAGTTTACTACTTTGAATTAGAGGTAAGTTTTTTAACACTCATCCTTTAACTCCCTAAAAATTCAATGTGTCAAAATTTGCCCAAACTCCCCAGGAGCCTAATTACTGTTGGCACTCAGCTCAGATCACTTTTAGGACACGTGTGAGTCTTTTAAGATGCTGAAATTCCTTTCAATTAACCAGGAGTCAATATATTGTTGAGAGGGATTCTCTGCAACGGTGCACAGTCACCAGAATTTGGAGTCATAGGACTCACTATGACTCCTCACACCTAAATGTCTCAAGCATCTCCCACTGTGATCTATACTTTTCTATTTTTTAATTATTTAATTATGTCACAGTCCAATTTTGGACCTTGAAATAACAAAATATAAAGGCCAGTAAATTTGTTAACTGGGGGCAAATGTGAATGAGAAGGTGGTGAAGAATATTTCACACTACTTGATTTCATTTGGTTTCAAAACTCTAAATCAGAATGGGGACCATTCAAGCAACAAAATATATTTAAAGGGACAGTATCAGATTGCATTCAGAGTGCAGAATAAATTCTACTAACCAAAAGGAATGCACACATGCACACACACACACATACAAACACACATAAGTACACACACACAAAGTACACACATGACTATGTGCACACACACACACATGCACACACACATATAAAATTTTATTTGCCTGCTCAGCAGGAAAGTTCCTGAAAATGACATAGGAATAAAAAGAATGGCCTGAGAAACATCCCCCACGTTAAGGCAGCCTTCACTTGTAAGAAATTGCTTGAAAAGGGTGGACAGACATTTGCAGGGTGTGGGCGATGGCTTCCTCTGTAGTTGAGAGACTAATGTTCTCCTGCAGACAGAGGGTGGCTCTATAGTAATTTTCCTTCCTAACGAGAGGTGAGAAGCAAAATCACAGCCACAAACTTTGGAGCCTGGAAACAGAACCACGTCCTACCGGGGTCTCGTGCCCAGAGGAAGTTATACATAATGTTGAGTATTAGCAACACTTCTCTGGTGTTTTCACGTTTAAGACAAGCCATGTTAACCACTTCCTGGTGAAATAGTGTGAATTGCATTCTGAGGGAGCTCAAGGTCGAGCCAAAAGATTTTGGCAGCCTGTTCCTGCCTACCTCCACCCTACATAGATTCCTAAAGCAGCATAGTATGCTCATGTCCAGGTAAACAAAGTGATCGTGTCTTCCGTGTTGTAGATGAGAAGGGTGGGAGGTAGGTTGGCTTGCTGTCCAATAAACAGATAAGAGGAAGAGCAGATACTCTATAGAAAAGTTTCACACTCATAACATAATTTTTAAAGCCAGCACAGAAACTATACAAGTCGGGCTTATGCTTTAATGGTTTAAATGGAACTATAGTGACCAAGGAGTCCATATTTCTAGGAGAAACTCCTCTAGTGAAGAAAAATAAAGTGTCGACAGAACAGAATCAATACTAACCTTTAGGCTTTAATACAACATATATTGGACTTATTCCAACTATGTCCCCTGGGCTCCCCCATCTACCCTGTGAATCAATCCTCCTTGTTTGATCAAGATTCCAGCTCCCTTGCTCAGGCTGTTTAGAGAAATAACAGTTCAGATATTCCGTACCTCAGCTTTAACCAAGAGGAAAGATCGTTCTGCACTGCCCTTTCTTCCAGCAGCCAAACTAGCATTTCCCAACCTTTTCGTAGCACACACAAGCAGCAGAAAACTTCCTGCCAAATAAAAGGCCTGGATTTGCTCGGCTGATTGCATTCTGAGCTGGAAGGTAGATGATCTTTATTCTGAAGCTCTCAATAGCAGGCACAAACCTCCTTTTCTCCGAGTCTGGCTTTTCCTCCTCTGGAAGCAGGGATCTATTTTCTACCTACCTCACAGGTGAGTTGTGAGTTTTGAATGAGATTTTTGGGAGCCAAAATGCCAATGTAGAAAGCTCTATCCAAACAGAGCAGGAACATTCTGATTTTCTTTGGCGTGACCCTTGGAACTTGCAAAAGGTGATTAATAAAAACTATAAAGCTGTGGCCTATAATTTCGGAATGTCAACAACCGCCAGCAATTTTTGTTATTGGGATCCAAATGGCAGGCAGCGACAGTGAGCAAGTTTTCCGCCTGTGTCAGAGCTTGCAGTCTCAGTTTACGTGCACAGCACTGCCAGCTCCAAGCCTGTGTTATCAGGAGACTCAGGAAACTTGGGCACATTCTTCGGTGTCTTCTTGGCACGGAGCTTGGAATAGTTTCACCTCTTAATCTGGATTCCCTTTCAGTTCAGCAAACACAGCCAGCAGCTTCAATAGAGGCTTTGCCTGGTTCTAAGACTCTGCAGATCACGCGGGGCTGCACGAATCACTGGGTGGAGATCAAGTTAAATCAAGATACACATTGTTGTACACTGTAGGCTGGCAGACTGAGAATGAGAGTTTTCAAACAAGCACCTGCGTCTTTTCTTTCCTAAATGATATCTGTTTCAGAGGCTACCTTTTAGGTTATGTTTAAGAAAGGGGTTTCTGAATAGGAAAAACCTCATCTTGAAAATTTCCCAGGAGGGACTGGACCACAAGTCTGTGATCTTGAGAGAAACACCTCCTTTCTTAGAGAATGCCTCTTTTGGGGCCATAGAAAGAGAGTGGGTAGTAGGTGATTTTGCTATTAAGCCAGGGGAAAAAAAAGAGGGGGGGGGGTTTAACGATAATGTCAGCTAATAGTTTATTTCAAAGGTTTAAGGAAAGAAGCCTTTGCAGTGCTGAAAGTAAATCCTCTTCACACCTTGACAAATGTAGACAGTCTCCTATTCCTGGAAGATGGCTTAGAAAATGGAAACATTCACTGGTATGAATAAAAGTTTGTCTGTGTAAAATTAAAGAAAAAAAAAAAGAGAAAGAAAACCAAGTCCTGGATAGGTTAGTTTTCTGCAAATAAATTCAATGTTTAGAATAGAAACACATTATGAATGGAGGACACATCTTCCTTCCCTTCCCCTGGGACACAATCTCTTCTTGAATGCCAACCTCAGGACAGATGAGGGTCTATTTGGGGTCTTCTAACTTCATTCAATCCTTGAACATTCCTGAGAAGACAGGCTAAATCATTACAAGCTGTAGTGGAGGCCAAGAAGGCTATCTAGGCAATAAAGGGTATGAGGGTCACAAAGCCCTTGAGACTTAAACACTGTGCATGCAGGCTAAAAAAATTCTATTTTCAAAGCAATGGAATGTTTTTCAGTGTGAACAGTAGTCTCAGGTTGGGATATTTTTAAGTAATTTATTTTTTCTTTATTTTTCTCAGCTACCATCTTGAAAGGTAGCTTTGCTTGTATTTGTTCAGCTCAGACTTTTAGGTTAAGAGCTTTGTTCACACTCTGGTGCAGGGCTTGGAAGAAAAAAATGTTTTTTTTTTTTTGTAAAGTTGTAGATAGTAAATAGTTTAGGCTTTGCAGACCTCAGGGTCTCTGATGTGAGTACTCAACTCTGTCTTTGTAGTGTGGAAACAGACATAGACAACATAAAAACTAATGTGGCTGTGTTCCAATAAAACTTTATTTATAAAAACAGGTACCAGGCCAGATTGACCCACAGACCTTTTTTTTTTCTGTCAGTTTGCTGACCCCTCTAGAAGCTGATGTAGTCCAGATGTGCAGAGCCAGGGGTCAGTAGCTTTTGGGTAATAGCTTGAAGCAGGGGTTAGCAAACTACAGATGGTGGGCCATATCTGTCCTGTTGACCAAGTCTTAGCAGTTTATCCAGTGAAACGTTACACAACAAGCCGAGTAAATGAACTACATTGAACTATATCAACACCTAACAATATGTTAGAAACTTGACACTAACTGAAAAAATCAAGCTACTACAATATCACTTTTCATAAAGCACAGAAGCAAATAAAATTGACGTGCTTTGGTGTTACCATACATTAGTCTTGCCTGTTGTAATCTGAAATAAAAGAAATCATGTAGTTTGTTCTCTTCTTCATCTGGTTTCTTTTCCTTAAATTCATAATTTTGAGATGTATCCATACTGTTGCATGTAATAATAGTTTCATTTTTATTGCTGAGTATTAGTCTATCAGTATGCCACAATTTGTTAATCTATTCTCCTGTTGTTCAACTTGTTGCTTCTAGTTTGGGACTTTCATTAATAAAGTTGCTGGAACTTTTGTGCAAACATTCCTTTATGGACATAAGTTATCATTTATTTGGGGTAAATCCTATAAGCGAAATTGCTGTGTAGTACTCCAGGTGGTACCTTTGACTTTTAAAAAGAAAATGCTAAATTGTTTCACAAAGTGGTTGTGCCATTTTCATCCCCCAACAGCTATGTGAGTTGCTCCATATCTTCATCAACACTTGGTATGGTCAGTCTTTTCAATTTTCATCATTTTGCTCAGTGTGTGTTGATGCTTGGCTGTGGTTTTAATTTGCATTTTTCTGATGATTCATAATGAGAATTCTCTGTCAATAGTTGCCTTGAGATATAGAGGAATGGCAGCCATTAAGCCTAAAGGGGGATTAAATAATATTTTAGGGTGATGAAAATATTCTCCATCTTTTGATGGTGATTGTTATATGAGTATAAAATCAAGAAAAATAGATGCCCATAGCTGTCCATAAAATAACCTCAACAAAACTAATATAAATATGCTAAATTGATTTGAAAACCCCACCAAACAAAACATATTTAGGGACAAATATGCATATAATAACATTATATATAAAATAAAAAGATGTATTTATTTACTTAAAATCAAGAGAATGAAAAAGCACAAATTTCAGAGCAGTGGTTTTTTCCGGGAAGAGAAAAAGTGATAAGAAAGATAAAAGAAGATAGGAGAGAAAATATTTCTTATCCATCACAGGGTTTATGATGGAAATACCTATCATAAAAGAGAGACTAACAAGAGAAAAGCACATTAATGTATTTAATATAAGCTTTATGTGACATGGGAGCCTTCATAAATGAAGACTCAAAGAAACAGGAACACTGTATTTTTACGGGAAGTCACAGAAGAGTATAATTGGAGGATACAAAGGTTTGGGCTAATGGTGATAAATTGGGGGCAACTCAGCAAGTCCTACTTATTCAGACTCTTGGCCTCTGCATGTCTTGAAGGATATGGATGTTCCTTTTCTCCAGGAATAGGGAGGATATCTCTGAACTGAAGGTCTCATGACCTATGTCAGAGGAAGGTCAGAGACTTCTTTTATGAGCTGCATCAGGGGAGAAGGGTGAAGGGAAGGTGACCTTTCTGCTTTCTGCTTCTGCTGTTTCCTCAAATGCCCAGGTGCCTATATTGGGGTAGCATGTCCTAAACCCCATTACAAAGGAGTATAGAGATATATTTAGCTTCATAGGTATTTGGAGGGTCCATTGGGTTAATTTTGTTATGTTTCATAATTTATGCATATACACATTATTTGGATACATAAAACAGTACATAATAAATTCTACTTATAAAAACATGCTCTTAGTGCTTGGGTTAGAATCTCATACATGGGCAAATTCCAAGTCACTTAAAAAAAAATCCCACATCTTTTCAACGTGGGATACATTGTGGTGGTCTGCAATCTCAGGGTCTGGTCTGATAGGACAAGACTGTTCAGAGAAAATGTTATATGATTTTGAGGACATACTAAGGACATACTAAGAAGTTTTCAGGGGAAGTCAATAATTTATTTAAAACGGAAGGTGGTGGTCACATAATTTGATTTATGTTTTAAAAAGATCACTAGGGCTGCTAAACAGTGACTGAGTGAAGTACAATCAGAAACTTTTAGGGATCTACTGTAGTTTGCACTTGGGGTGAATGATAGAGATGAAGTTGAATAGAAGGAGGTGGATTTAGAGGATATTCTAGAATTAAAGTTGATGGAATTTGCTGAGGCTAGGATATAATTTTGAAATATCTTCCATGCAATATGCCTTATCTTCCCCTATCAAGCTTTACAAAATGCTTAACTTCTTTTAAAACCTATTGGCCAGGTTGCTAGGTCATTCTATGAATTCATAACAGTCATTTCTGTCTTATGGTGTTATGAGATTTAGGGTCCAGATTTGACAGCTAAAAGACAGAAATAATGACCAGGAACCAGTTAATATTTTATTTTGGACATTAATTTTATATTTGTCTTAGAACAGTAGCAGGCAACATATGACATTTTGGAAAACCCATTCATTTAGGTTTTCCTTTTGCCTTTTCTGAAGGAATGTGAGTGATGAGAAACTTGTATCAGTCGAAAATAATTCATTCAGAACTTCCTCTATAAAGACCACAATGCTTGGCTCAAAAGGAGGAGGAAAATACTAAAATATGAGCTTTGCATATTGTAGAATTCCATCTAGTTATAAAAAATGTATTTTTTCCCAAAAACTTTCTTTGTCTAACAAAGTGGTTTTAAATCGAGGGTCAAATTATTACAAGAAAAAGAAGTTTCTCAAAGTCCACACCCTGCCATAACATTTTCATTTTTCCTTCCAAAGTCAATCATACTGTCAGGAATTTCCATCCATAGATTTTGGGATCATGCACATTTTGGTCTCCACCTAAGGCTGTCATTTATTGAGCTCTATTACTCCAGTCATCTCTTCCAGATGTTCAAATGAATCTTTCAAACTTGAACTTTCAGTACCCCAATCTTCAGTGCATTCTATTCTCTCCGACCTTGGCTTAGTGACCTATGTCTGAGGACTTTTTGGATGAAATCTGGAACTTTTTAAGGAAGCTGGCACTTTTTATTTTGTAAATGAGGACCTTACAGTTTTGTTTTTCTTATTGAACTCCTTCAGTTTTAAAGAAGGTACTGTGCCAAGGGAGTGAACACTTAGCACAAACGTCTATGCTTAAGCTGAGTTTGAAGTTACGGCCCAGTGACTCTTACGCCATGAGTAAAGAGAAAGCAAGTGTGTAAATTGAAATAAATCCCACTTCCTGTCCTCCTAAGTACATGCATTTATGGTCATGGTTACTAGTTATAAAGCTCACTGGGAATTTGAAAGTAGCCAATTTGATAATAAACTAAGTGAATATGGATAAAGTTTTACTGATTGTAGTTTTGTGAAATGCAATGGTAGTATATGATTCTGTTTGGATTTTTTGTTCATCAGTTGCTAATGCTGAATGGAAGTGTGGTAAGAAATGCACATTTCAATCCCAGTATATTATAAGAAGCAAACAGAGGACGGTCAAAGTGCAATTTTCTTTATTCATGCTTGCCTTTAACATGCTGGTGGTTAATTGAAAAAGCACACAGTGAAGAAGAACATTTCACAAAATTACGAATATTCTAGGAAGCATCAGGAGGGACTGGGAGAGGTCAATTGGCTCAATCTCTGCCTTACAATAAATATCAAGAATGCAATGACCGTGAATCTTAAGATTCATTAAGAATTCTACCTTTCTCTCAGTAACTTCTGCTCTTTGCAGGAAAGATATTCCAATTGCCATGAAATCAAACAATTCTTACAATTTGAAATGATTTATCCAACTTTTTATATTTCCTTGGAAGGTTGTTTCAAACTGGGGATTTAGGAGATATATAGGATATCCATCTATCCAACTATCCATTGATCTGTCTTTCTATCTATCCTCCTCTATGTATCTCTGTATCTACCCACCTATCTACATACCTGTCTGTTGATATTGGCTAAAACTGCCTAATGTCAAAGTTGTAACAGATTAAAAATTGACAGACATATTCAATCATCTTGACAAAATTTAGATCTGAAAAATATTGACAAAGGAAATTGAACCCAGTAGAAACAATTGACACAAATGAACATCCAAAAAATTAGAATTAATAATTGAACAGAGGATACAAAGTAGCAAAATACGGCATAAACATGTCTACAATTTAATGTACAACATTAGATTCTATAACCATGGGTAAAAAATTGTGCTGTATTTAAGATTCATGCTAAATGAACAGATTTTAGCTACTCTTGCCATGGGATAGTGGGAGAAATGGGTATCTGTGTGAGATGATGAATATGTTAATATGTTTCACTATAGTAACCTTTTTACTATCTTTTTACATATTTTTACTATCTTTTTACATGTTTTGATATGCAGTGATCAAAATAGTAATATAACATTGTGCTGCATACCTTAGTATACACAATAATATTTGCTTAAAAAGTAAAAATAATAATTAGGAAAATTTGATATGTCTTAAATAATCATTGAAATAAATATGAAAAGAAAACAATGGAACCAGTTTAATCATATTGTACAGAAAACTGATCAAGGGATTCCATTACATGTTGGATATGCACCACAAAAGAGTCTAAGAATTGTAGTACAGTTTCTCTGTACAGCTTCTCTAAAAAATGCTTTGTTGGTAAAAAAGCCATAAATATTAGTATAGTTCTGATTAAAAGGACATAAATTGAAGTTGTCTTTGAGGGAACAGTGATACCCTCAAAACAAAAGTGTAAAAGCACCCTCAACTAGATAGGTCTGATATGCAGTGATCAAAATAGTACTATAATATTGTGTTCCTCTCAACTCTGGAGCTGTGGAAACTGAGTATAGTCAACAGACAAACGAATTCACCCTTCCTTGTATTTGTGAATAAGCTAGATGTCAAGGAGGCAACAGAGAGAAGTGTTTTGAATGATGTTAAAAAAAAAAAAAAAGACTGGCTGGACACAGTAACTCAGACTTGTAATCCCAGTGCTTTGGGAAGCCAAGGTGGGAGGAACTTGAGCCCAGGAGTTCAAGGCTGCAGTGAGCTATGATCGTACCACTGCACTCCAGCCTGGGCGACAAAGTGTGACACTGAATTAAAGGAAAAGACTGATTTATGAAAGCAAATACATACTTAAAATGTGCATTTGCATGAATAAAACTGAAAAATGAAAACCCAAAGCTTAAAAATATATTTCCAACATGTCAGATGGGAAATAGCCAGTGAAAGGACATTCAATATCCACTTTTCTAGAGCTTTACTGTGTTTTCAGGAGTAATTTTTCTGCCTAGAGTTCAACAGATGTTAAGAATAGTGACATTATAAAGTTCGGCTTGATGGCCAAAAATTGGTAATTCAGGATAATGTTGTCTAAAGAGCAACATAAATTATTTCCTTATTATTTGGTTGGCGGGTATCATTTTCAGCAAGATAGGTTTTAAAATCCACAATGGGACCTTTATATAAAAATGATGCCAATACATATTAGTTAAATTACCTTGTATGCATATTTTATACTGATGGGATATAAGCTATTTGCTTGATGATGAAAATAAAGCACCTGAATATGTAAAGTTGAGTAGATTTCACCTGCTGGGAAATATATTCTTAGGGTTAAAAATGCGGCATCACGTGGAGCTGGAAAGTCTTCTCGTATCCCAAAGGGTAATAAAATTGAGTAGGAGAGAGTTTCAATTATTCCCCTAATAAGCAAATAAAGCAGCCACTTAACAATTAGTATGTTTGCAATACTGAGACTTAGTTCTGTGTTAAATTCTGCCTTCCAGTCTCCGAAAATGTACGTAACCTTTTACTATCTTAAATGAGATTTTCTTTAATGTAAGTTTTATGATGAGCAAGTTGGGTGAATGTAATTTTCCATAGTATAAGTGAAAAACACAAATTTCATTAACAACGAATAACATCAACAAAATGTCCTTCCAAATGAGGAAACAAAAAACAACAGATGCTTGCCAAAGAGCTAACGGAAACAAAGGCAAACGGAGAAAACTTTGGATACAAAATTAAAGAGGCGCAAGTGTTCACGGTCCCTCCTTGAAGTGGTGGGGGTATGCATAGTTCTGAGGAAACCTTGTCTGGCAAAACCCATAATTTGGAGTATTACAGTTGTGTCTACATGACCACGTAAACTTTCCCAGTGGCTACCTTATAAATGGTGCCAAAGTTTAATCTGACTTCAAAGGTACAGAACAACTATGTCATGTGTTTGAAGTCAAGAAGACAATGAATATATTCATTTCTATAAAGTAGTCATTTGACTTAAGCTGTTACTTTTTCTTCTTGCTGCCATCCAGTGATTTCAAAATTTTCAACTGCCTAGCAAGAATGTGATCCCAATTCCAATGCTGTAGATTAGGATTGTATATCATGTTTATGCAACGTTATGGCCAATGAAAGATTTCCTTGAAAGGTTGTTTCAAACTGGGGATTTAGGAGATTAAGGAGATATAGGACATATATAGGGAACATTTATAGGCAGAAGCCTAACTTTTTTTTTTTTTTGAGACAGAATCTCAGTCTGTCACCGAGGGTGGAGTACAGCGGCATGATCTCGGCTCATTGAAACCTCTGCCTTTCAGGTTCAAGTGATTCTCGTGCCTCAGCCTCCTGAGTAGCTGGGATTACAGGCTCCCGCCAGCACGCCCAGCTAATTTTTGTATTTTTAGTAGAGATAGGGTTTCACCATGTTGGTCAGGCTGGTCTCAAACTCCTGATCTCGTGATCCGCCTGTCTCGGCCTCCCAAAATGCTGAGATTACAGGCTTGAGCCACTGTGTCTGGCCAGTTACATCTTTTATATCTTCCCCAGTTTCATAAATGTAAAATACAAAAAAGAGCATCCATTCTGAGAGAGAGTATTTTCTAATATTTGTAAAACAGAAGCAAAAGATATAGGTGGATTGAGATTTTTTTGTTTGTTTTCTGTTTTGTTTTGTTTTTTGAGACAGGGTCTCACTCTGTTGCCTGGGCTGGAATGCAGTGGTACGACCATCGCTCACTGCAGCCTTGACCCGTGCTCAAGTGATCCTCCTGCCTCAGCCTCCTGAGTAGCTGAGATGACAGACGTGTGCCACCACACCTGGCTAATTTTTTAACTTTTTGTAGAGATGGGGTCGCACCATATTGCCTAGGCTGGTCTCAACCTCCTGAGCTCAAGCTATCCTCCCACCTCGGCCTCCCAATGTGTGAATTTTTAAAATATTGAAACTTCACAAAGTCCACACAAAAATAAGGCTGCCAAACTGATATATTATTTATTTATTAAAAAAAAAACTATGGCTTCTCTTTGTATTGCTTTGTGTATATGTGCTCACCAGTTTAAAAAATGTAAAAGAACTTGAAACCTTGAGGTGGTTGATCTGGAAACACATGTTCCTCTTGTCTGGAAACAAGCCACTCTCTAATAGAGAAACATTGAAGCAGACACATACTGTCATTATTTTTGGTGACACAGACCTCTCTGTGGTGCACTGAGAGAGGGAACTACACAACGGTGTGACTAACAGGAGGCCAAGTTCACTGGGGACATATTGAAGACAAGCTACCCCAGTTTGTAAACATATCTTAACAGATCACCTACATGTAAAACCTCTTATTTATTCTCACACATATCCAAATTTTTATTTTTTTCTTCTAATATAAAGATACAACATTTCTGGATAAAATAAGCCATGGTTTTAAGGCTTGTGGAAACAAGAAACGTTTTAAGCTCAACTGAAAGTTCAAAGTGTCTTTGAAATACATTTGGTTCAGCCAACTCTGAGGTACATTGTGCCAAGGTCAAAATACCTTTTACTTTAAAATCTAGAGAACGTTTAGGAAATTTAAGTCATATGGCATTGTTCATTCTTTTATTCAACTCATTCAATATTTTCTTTTATAAGCCACTTAACGTCCAAAAGTTGTTCTTGCCTCATTTCTTAGGGACAGGAAGCCATGTTTACCAGGAGTGTATTAAGTTACAGGTCTGCAGTTTGGAGTATGGTTTACACTTTCTACCTGCTTGGAAAACATGTTGGTTCAACATTTTAAAAAGTTAATTCTGCTTCCTTTGAAGACTCTTCCTAAATATTGAGATGTCTGTGCATTAATTACAACATAAGTAAAACACAATCAAAATAAAATCATAAAAAGAATACATAAATCAATCTAGAAACATAAATTCCTATAAAAATAAAATGTAAGGAATAAAAAATGAATCAATATTTTTCAGGACCTCAATGTTGGGCAATGTTTCCATGATCTATTTTCATCTTTGAAATGAGGAATTTTTACTTAAAATTGAAAGTCCACAATACCACTGAACCCTTTTTGGTTCTCCATAATTTTGACCCACTTTTAAATTATCTGCTTCTTAACCTAAGTATGAGAAGCATAGGAATTATATTGGGAAGAGGTCCCTATTGTCAGAGTGCACAAAGAAGGAAACTGAGACCTGAGAGGAACACGTCCTAGTTCACGGGATTGGAGCTCCAGAAAGCTGGGGAAATAACTCAGGGCATCGGAATCAAAGTCCCACCAGCAACGCTGTCCTTAGGAGAGACAGCCTTGAAGCTAGACCTGCATTTAAACCACTAATCTGTTGTGGCCTCTGTAACATAAATTAATGCCTTAGAATATTGTTTTCCATATTGATGAATATAATAATAGTAATAGCTCACACTTCCCTTGCACTTATTCAGCGTCATGAATTGTTCCATTAACTTTTATTTTATTGGTGTGTAATTTTCACATCAATCTCACATGTAGGGTACTGTTGTCACTCCCATCTTACAAATGAGAAACGAATGCACGGAAAGGTTAAGAAACTTGCCTGAGGTCACACAGCAAACGAGATGTGAGTCTTATCCCACAAGCAGTGCTCTGACCTGCTGCACTGTTTCCTCTCCTTTAAATCTAGAGCAGAG
Source organism: Macaca nemestrina (assembly GCF_043159975.1). Taxonomy (NCBI): domain Eukaryota; kingdom Metazoa; phylum Chordata; class Mammalia; order Primates; family Cercopithecidae; genus Macaca; species Macaca nemestrina. The sequence continues at coordinate 152,547,142 of NC_092145.1, forward strand.
TTGCTGGAGAGCTAAAATAGGGAAGGAAGTTTGAGTGTTAAATACAGTAAACTATGTGGACAGTGGACAGTTTCTTCCTTTCTTAAAGGCTAAACAGTCAAATGTGAAATTTTTTATATATAACAATGTCTATGTGTATGTCTATATGCCTATACCTAGACCTAAACCTGTGCATGTATCCAAATTTTGTACCTACATCTCTTCTAGTTAAACAGCATCACACGTGCCAGAATGCCATACAAATGTAAAAGAGAAAGTGTAATAGCCTGTTACTTTTTAAAAATATATATTTTATTTTAAGTTCTGGGATACATGTGTAGGACCTGCAGGTTTGTTTCATAGGTAAACATGTGCCATGGTGGTTTGCTGCACCTATCATCCCATCACCTAGGTATTAAGCCCCACACGCGTTCGCTATTTTTTCCTGATGCTCTCCCTCCACCTTCTCCCGGTCCAGCCCTGGTGTACGTTGTTCCCTCTCTGTGTCCATGTGTTCTCATTGTTCAGTTCTCACTTATGAGTGAGAACATGCAGTGTTTGGCTTTCTGTTCGTGGGTTAGTTTGCTGAGGATAACAGCTTCTAACTCCATCCATGTCTCTGCAAAGGACATGATCTCATTCCTTTTTATGGCTGCATAGTATTCCCTGGTATATATGTACCACATTTTCTTTATCCAGTCTATCATTGATGGATATTTGGGTTGACTGCATGTCTCTGCTATTGTGAATAGTGCTGCAGTGAACATACACATGCATGTATTTTATAACACAATAATTTATATTCCTTTGGGTATATACTTGCTAATGGGATTGCTGGGTCAAACGCTATTACTGGTTCTAGGTCTTTGAGGAATCGCCACGCCACCTTCCACAACGGTTGAAATAATTTACAGTCCTGCCAATAGTGTAAAAGTGTTCCCATTTCTCCACAACCTCATTAGCATCTGTTGTTTCTTGACTTTTTAATAATCACCATTCTGACTGGCATGAGATGGTATCTCATTGTGGTTTTGATTTGCGTTTCTCTAATGATTAGTGATATTGAGCTTTTTTTCATGTTTGTCGGCCGCATAAATTTTTGCAATCTATCCACCTGACAGAGGTCAAATATCCAGAATCTACAAGGAACTTAAACAAATTTACAAGAAAGCAACAAACAACCCCATTGAAAAGTGGGCAAAGAGCATGAACAGACACTTCTCTGTTACTTTAGATAACAGAAATTCAGAATGTTTTGTGAAAGTTGCCTTTTCTTAAAGAGGGAGTCAAACTTCCAAAACAAATGAACAAACAAATAAACAAGCATTTTCAATTAAAGAAAGTCAAAGATTACACATCCCAATGCAATTTGAGCAGTGCAAGTAAAAACACGTTTTTGTCTCTTGTAGATAAGTGCTGTGGAGATTATACAGTGTTTTACAAATTTTGAATGACACTTTTACATAATAACTAACTATTCTGATGTAACATTTCAAACTAATAATGCTAGAGGTTACATGTGAGTCTCATCAAGTGAAAAACAACGTACTGTCTCTCCAGCCTAAATTATCTACACATTTGTGGTTTACCCATTTGGTAGTTAAATTTTTTTTTCTGAGTAATATAAGAAATAATGGCATATATTTCATAAGGAAGAATATAATATGTTAAAGCTCGAAAATATTATCCTTTAATTTTTTCCTTGTGTTTTTCATAACTTTATGATAGTTTTATTATCATTTTTTCCCCTGAGGATTACTTTCTGCAAAGTAAGGACAATTCTGGGCTTTCTATGAAGTCCTCTTGATGACCCTTGATCTGCATTGCGCCAGGAATAACAGAAATGGCATTTAATTAAGTATTACTACTTTAGGGCAAAGCTCTGTTTTAGAGATAAACAAAGAAATTAACATTAGCGTCCCTGTTAAGTTCTTGATGGTGTTTCTCAATATCTAGCATTCAGTGTCAGACCAAAAAAAAAAAAAAAAGTTGAGGTAAGAGCGTATGTTTTTTAAAATGTCAGTCTGTGTTGAAAACAGCAGCAATGAAAAATGGCAGCCTTGAGCTGAAACCTTGCTTTTCCTGAAGAGATGGGGAAACAGTTGACGCTTGAGGTCAGGGTCTGCAGAACACAATGGAAAACGTTGCAACTCTCTGCATCCTGTTTAAATGGAGGTCTATGTGTGTCCATCCCACCTTTGATGAATTGTTGTGAATGAGGTTTTGTTAAATTGGACCCTGAGGTGATTTAATTGTTCCCTCCCCTTGAAAGCACTGAATGCTGAAAGAATGCTTCCTCCAGAGGAGTGAACCCAACATCTGTTGAGATCAACCAGCAGAAGGAAAAGAGCTTGAATATAATTGAGAGCTAATAAGTAAATTAAATAAATAGCCCTGACCATCTCAGTATGAAACCTGATTTTTTGGTGATTGTTGCCAGTAAAATCTAGAGACTTGGACCACTCTAACAGTCATAAACATAATAATAATAAATAATTTTTAAAAATCTGCTCCTTTCACCCATGAGTATATACTATTACTTTATATATTGAGTCTGGATTCAACTTCCAGACCATGACATCAGCATCAATATATCATCCTCATTTGCCAACAAAATACCGATATGTGTTGCAGAAGAGAAAATATGTTCATGATGAAAGTCGACTTCATGGTGCAGATTTGCAATTGTTATTATGATTGTAAGAATTATGTAAGCTGTCAGGAAAGCAGTATTCATTGACTGCCCACAAGGTTGCTGCATACAAAACTTCAATAGTTATCTATATGCTTATGTTGGAGGCAAAACAATAGTCAAATTCATGACTTTCCTTTATTTCTTTATTTCTTTTAACTTCATATCACAAGTCTTTTTCTTTCTATCAGGTGCCAAATGTCTATCTTTTAAATATTTAATGTCAGAAAGTGGTAAATAGAAATGACCATGTCTGTTCAGGTAGTGTAAAATCAGAGAGTGGCAACCTGATTCCCTCAATCACAGCAGTGTCCTGTTTCTTAAATGCCCCTAGAAATTCACATCCTATACCCCTGTTCTTCTAGGAGAAAGCCTCAAATCCTAAATCCATGCCCTCCATAATCAGGCTTTACCCAAATTAAAATATGTCTAGGGTAGGTTGGATATTCCTGTGATTGGCCAAGTCTTGGAGTTTAGGGAATGGCAGAGCCAGCATCCTTCAGACTGGTGAATGGCTGAGATGAATGTGTGTTGGGGAGAGGAATTGAGGGCAGTTGGAGTGACCCTGATGCTACACAGAGGGGAATCCTGAACACTCTCATTCCTATAATGCCTTAGCATTTGCAAAGCTCTCACACAGACATCATGTGTCAGGATTCTCCTCAGATCCCTTCAGGGTCAGTAGGGCAGCAACCATTTCCCCGAGCCCAGATGCAAATCACCCATCCTCACAACCTGTAACTTCTTTCCTCCTTATGTTTTCATTGTTTTCCACTGTCCATTCCTCTGCTATGGCTACTAGATGGTAAGATGCTTGTAATCAGAAAAGTTGTCTGCATTGAGAAAAGTTCTCCTCCCTCTACCTGCTACATTCCAGGTGCATCAAACCTATTTGTTTGAAGAAGGAATGTGCCTGGCAGGGAGTCATTTGTGTAAGCTGGCAAAGCCAAGCCTCCAACTTCAAATCGTATCTTCTTTTTAGAAGTGGGTGATTGTAATCTAGAATCTATCTGTTTGACTTCAGAACCAGGAGAAAGTGAACAGAAATACCAGGAAGGAAATTAGAGAGGGAACAAGAAAGAACGTTCAATTAATGGAGCTGATGCTATGGGTTTCGTGTCTGTCTGCCAGTTTCCAGTTGAGTTAAGCCAAAACTAAACCCATAGCCACCCTGTTACTTACTTTCCCTGTTTACATATCTCCTCCATTCACCAGAGGCCGTTTTAAAACTGTTCTACTCTCTTTGAACTTTCTATTATTATGTTTAAACTTTCTCAGTCTGAGTTGAGAGAGAGAATAAGTAAACGTTTATTGAGTTCGTACGAAATGTTAAGAGCCAGTCTAAGCACTTTTAATAAATTTACTTATTCAATCATCACAGTAATTGTATGAATTGATTACTCTGGTGGTTTTCTGTTTGTTTGCTTTTGTTTGCTGATTTGTTTGTTTTTGAGACAGGAACATTTGGTAGGAAGAAACATTCAAACTATTCCTGGGAGTAAAAACACCCCTGACTGAGTTCCACTGTTTACACACTCTTTAGCCCTTTAATTACTATCTACACTACAATCCATAACTAAACATTTTCATGTTTATATCATCAACCTAAGCCTGGGTCTCACTCTGTCACCCAAGCTGGAGGGCAGTGGTGTGATCATGGCTCGCTGCAGCCTTAACCTCCCAGGCTCCGGTGATCCTCCCACTTCAGCCTCCCAAGTAGCTGGGATTACAGGCACACACCACCATGCCTGGCTAATTTTTTAATGATGATAATGATTATTATTTGTAGCGGTAGCATTTTGCTACATTGCACATGCAGATCTCAAACTCCTGGGCTCAAGCAATCCTCCCATCTCCGCTTCCCATGCTGGGATCATAGGAGTAAGCCACTGTGCCAGACCCTTCCTGTTTTTTCATTTCATAGCTAAAGGAAGGGAGGTTGACAGAGGTTAAGTCCCCTGCCCCAGGGTAGGCATCTTGAAAAGGGTGAAGCCAGAACTTGAAACCCTGGGTGTTTCCTTAACTGCTTCTACTCGAAGTAATTAAAGCTGTCAGTGCATTCTCTTTGTAACTTCTCTCCTTCTCCAACAGAGAAGACACACCACTTCTTTTGGAAGACAGCTCTCCCACCAGGGCTCATGACTCTCACCTGTTTAACCCACTTTAGGACTTTAGGGACCAGGTTGCATTTCCTGTATCTTCAACCTCTCCCCTCTTCTGGTCTCTTTCCATGAACATCCAAACGTCAGGTATTTTCTGCTAAGTCTTCCCTTAACTCTGTCTTTCCTTGGATCAACCAGTTAATGCCTCACCTTCTTTTCAGGGTCACATTTATGTTTATTTTCTCTCTCTTTTTTTTTTTTTTTTTTTTTTTTTGAGAAAAGGTCACACCATGTTGCCCAGGCTGGCCTCCAACTCCTGGGCTCAGGCAATCTTCCCCACTCTGCCTCCCAAAGTGCTGGGATTACAAGCGTGAGCCACCACACCCAGCTCAGGGTCACATTTCTTAAAAGATGTGTCTTCATTTTCCATCTCTCCTTTGTCACATCCTGTTCAGTGGTAAACCCACTGCAGCACGACACTGTCACCATGACATTGATACAGTTGTTTCTGCTAAAGTCCCCTTGACCTTCCACTTGTGTGACCCAGCAAACACATTCTTGGTTTTTTTGTACTTGATATCTCTGTGACATTTGCCCCTGTTGTTTATGTCTATTTCCTTAGCTTCTCTGACACCTCAATGTCCTGATTTTCTATGTCTCTGGTTGTCTCTCCACAGACAGTTTTGTGGGCTCCTTTCCTAATACTTTTCCTTTCAATGCTGGCACATAACAAGATGCTGTTCTTGAACCTCAGTCCTCTCCTCTGATTGCTCTGCATCATGGTTTCTCAACCTTAATATTATTGACCTTTTCAAACTGTGTAATTCTTTAATTCTTTGTTGCGGAGTTGTAAGATGTTTAGTAGCATCCCCGACCTGCACTCACTGCATGCTGGCAACATCCTTCCCTCTGACTGTAAGACTAACAATGTCCCCTGGCATTGCCAAGTGTGTCAGGATTTTTTGCATTGCTATAAAGAAATACCTGAGACTGGGTACTTGTAAAGAAAAGAGGTTTAATTGGCTCGGGGTTCTGCAGACTGTACAGGAAGCATGGTGCTGGCATCTGCTTCTGGTGAGGCTTCAGGAAGCTTCCAATCATGGTGGAAGGTGACAAGGAGCCAGCATGTCACATGGTGAGACTGGGAGCAAGAGAGAGTGAAGAGAGGTGTCGCACTCTTTTAAACAGCCAGATCTCAAGATAACTGACTCACTATTGCCAACACCAAGCCATTCACGAGGGATCCACCCACTGGTACCAAATCACCTCACACCAGGCCCCACCTCTGACATTGCAGATCATACTTTGACATGAGATTTGGCAGGAACAAACATCCCAATGATATCACCAAGTGTCCTCTAGGAGTAAAAACACCCCTGATTGAGCTCCACTGTTTACACACTCTCTATCCTTTTAATTAGTATCAACACTACAATCCACAACTAAGCATTTTGATGTTTATATCATCAGCCTAGGCCTTTCTCCTCCATACAAGATTATTCAATCCTGTTTGATAATTCCATGGAGCTGTCCTAAAAGCACAGGAAAATAAATTTACCATTCCCCACACTGAAACTTGTCTTCTACTCCTAACTTGTCTGTTTGTACTCTGAGATTTCTGACCTCAATAAATAGCACCATCTTCCATGACGTTTCTCAAGGTAGGACATGGGTGCCTCCCTTACCCCACATCTACTCCAGCATCAAGTCTCTTAGATTCAATTTCCTTAACACAGAGCTTCTTCTCTCTTTCTCCACACCTCTACCATTTTTCTCTAGCATCCTTTGTGCATTCTTTAAGTGCGACAGCTTCCTAAAGTATATCTTGCCTTGCAAACATTTGCTTTAAACATTCATTAGTCCAAATGCAACCAGAGTGATTACATTAAACTTCAAGCTGTCCAATGCTGAGCAAATACCTTCAGATCTTAACGTCTTTCAGTGTCCTTAGGATAAAGTGCACAATCTAAAGCATGGCTTGCAAAGCACTCTATGACATGGCCCCTGCTTGATTCTCATCTTTAATGGTTTACCTCATCTAGGTTCCGTTCGTAAAATCTCATCATCTACGGGATGGATCTATTTACAGTTACCAGAAAAGCACCATCTCTCTCCCCTACCCCCAAGGCTCTGTACTGGTTGCTCTTTCTGCCTAAATGCCTTCCTCTCTCTATCCCTCCACTCCTTTCTTTTGCCAACTTTCTCCATCTTCAAACCTCAGCTTACATAGGAAGCTGTCACCAACCCACATAAACCTAGTGAATGGCTTCTCCTTTTATGCCATCTGTGTAATGTTCGTCATATTCCACCCACTCTGCAGCCACTGCCTGCTGACCGATGGAATTCTCTGGCTAGGTTGTGAGTCCAGAAGATCATGATACTCACTTGAATGCTGTTCTATTTTTAAATCCCATGATAGAGGTACTCCAGGAGGTAGTTAATAAATAAATTTAATAAACATATGAATAAAAAAGTACATAAATGATCCATCTTGGCAATAATGTATGTTTGCATCCAGGAGCAATAATTTTATTGCATTCTTATCCACTGTGTTGTAATTTAAAACTTTGGAACAGAATTTTACTGCTCCATTGCTCTTCCTCTCCCTTTCTCCTTTATGAGGGACACAGAAGTAAAGAGAATTAGGGGCAGCAAGGAATTAGCATTTACTGAGTGTCCAATCTGTCAATCTCTTTAGGCATCATTTCACTGAGTGTTCACAACAACCCTCAGAGTTAAGCATCAGTGTAGAGACCAGGTTACTGAGGTTCACAGAGTGTAATGACACATCCTTCAAGATATTGGCTGGAATGCAGTCTCTTCTGGAGCTTGAAGTCCTTTTCTAGGCTCACTTGGGCTGTTGGCAGTACCCAGGTCCTTGTGATTATGGGACTGGGGTCTCCCTTTGCTTGCTGGCTGTTGGTCAGGGATTGCTCTCAGCTCCTGGAGTCTGTCCTTAGGGCCTAGCCACAGGGTCCTCTCTCAACATGATGATTGACTTACTCAAAGCCAGTAGGAGGACCTTTCATCTGTCAGCTACAATACAGGTATACAAAATATACTGGAATCATGTCCATCATGTCCACCCCATTACCTTTGTCATACAAAGTAACCTAACGGAGGAAGTGTCATTCCATCATAGTCATAGGTCCCAACCAATTCAGGAGAAGGGACTCTTACAGGGCATGTGTGGCAGCAGTGGGAATTCTGACTACTACAACAGTAACCTGGAAAGACACAGAATTTCCTGTCCAAGGAGCTAGGTTCCAATCCCAATTCCGTAGGTGAATTATTCAATCAACCGTGAGTCTCAGCAATTTGTAGAAATTTGTGGTAACTCATTATACAGCAATAGATTTCCAATAAACCAAGTTGCATGCTTGTACAAAAGTACTAGAGAGTAGTGTCTGCAGAAGGCAGAAAGAAATTCCTTATTTTGCCCTAGATCCTCAACATTCATGACACATTAGAAAGGACTGTCAATCATTCTTATTAAAAAAAAAAAAAAAGAAAAAAACCTCAAATCTGGTCTGCTAGGAAAGCCCATTTTTCCAGCAACAATGTCCTTCTATATAAAAATTATATAGTAATCCCACTGCATTTCTACACACGTAAGTATTTTTCCATCTTTTGGAGTAATTTTACAAGTGGCCAATGACTGAGAACAAAAGAATTGAGTGAAAACACAACTGTATAACACAGTGTCTGGCCAGGCATGCCCGTGCAGAAGGCAGTTCTGCTCAGGTGGGCTTCCTGGCACAGATTTCTGGGGCTAAACTGGCGTGACATCAGACACTAGTTACAGGGGAGCATTCTGGCGGGGCATTTCATGCTGCGGTTCAGCTGAAAAGCAGGTAGGGCTGAGTTCACACAGGTCTCTTTCCTGGGAAGTCTGAAGCGTTGAGTCCCAGCTGGAAGGAGGCCTTGCCAACAAAAATTTCAAAGTTTCACAAGGTCAAAAACCAGCCTGCCCGTGGTCCAGGCTTTCACAGCCTCTACCCACAGATGCCAGTGGGAACTCCCTACCAAAACCAAAAAGGTCTCCCTACATTGCCAAACATGCACTGGGAGAAAAAAAGAAAGAAGAAAACTAATAATTTCTGATTTTTAAACAAAAGGAAAAACATAATTGTCCACTCTCTTTCATTAAGCTATTGGTTCAACTCCAATATTGTATCACTCTACCCTGGGTTTGATAGCAATTTCTATTAAAATAAAAACCATATCTCTAGGATTCATATTCTCCTCATTTTAAATACAGATTTAAGAACATAATTACATATTTTAATATACCTTAACATACATGGGATTTATGTTTATTGATGTGGAAATGAAATTAAAAAGAAATGTGCTCATTTTAAGAATATGCCTACCAAGGAGTAAAAAACATATTCCGACCCCCCAAAAAGATAAATTGGAAATTAGGACAATTTTACCTGAAACAACTCATTCTAAGGGAAAACAAACAAACAAACAAACTCATTTCTATGTTGCTTTTGTTCCTTGCTTTGAAAAATTTTGATTATAACTCAAGATCAACCAAACTGCCTCACCTTTTAAAAAAGATAAAAGACGTTCACAGGAATAGTTTTAAAATAATGAGAAACATTTATCAAACTAGCAAAGGAAATGTAAAGATTTTTCTGATGATGTAGACTTTGAAAGTGATCAAATATGATCCTGGTGATCCAGGGACCAAGACTAATCTCCTAACAATCCACCCTTTATCAAGTTGTGGGCTTCTTAGGAAAACAGGGCACAGAGAAAACCGAGTTCAAGCTTCCAGTTTACTAGCTGAGTATATGATTCAGAAGAATCATCCTCTTTACAAAGAGTACAGTCCACTATTTTTTAAACATGAGATTACTTTAAGAATAAAAATGAATTCCCCTGAAGGATGTTTCAGAGAAATGTATATTTTGACTAGTCTGCCCATTCTTAATGCTAGTAGGCTCTTCCCTATCTAATCCACAAATTAATTGTTCCTTTAAAATCCGAGCACTTGGGCTGGGCGTGATGGCTCATGCCTGTAATCCCAGCACTTTGGGAGGCCGAGGGGGGTGGATCACCTGAGGTCAGGTGTTCGAGACCAGCCTGGCCAACATGGTGAAACTCTGTCTGTACTAAAAATCCAAAAAAAAAAAAAAAAAATTAGCTGGGCATGGTGGTGCGCACCTGTAATCCCAGCTACTCAGGAGGCTGAGGCAGGAGAATTGCTTGAACCTGGGAGGCGGAGGTTGCAGTAAGCCAACATCCAGCCACTGCCACTACACTCCAGCCTGGGCAACAGAGCGAGACTTCAAAAAAAAAAAAAAAAAAAAAAAAATCCAAGCTCTCTAAGAAGGCAAATGGTATAGGCACAATCAGCTTGTTTATTTTATTCTCTGGCTTTTTTTTTTTTTTTCTTTGAGGTTATGTAACTAATCTAAAAGGCATTTTGAGAAATGGTTGATGTTGGACACCCTTGTGTTTTGGAATTCCAGCAACATATCTCAGATCTTTACCTTTATTAGCACAGATGATCCCATACATGCTAGGCCATTTGACTGCAATTGGGCATGGAGAATTAATTTCTTTGCTTAAACAGTTGCTTGCAACCCTGCCTCCTCCTCCTCCACCCACAGCAATGCATGCATTTAGGGGCAGTTGTACCTATACAGGTTTTCTAAACAAACATAATTGATTTCACAATTAGTTTTTCAATATCACTGAAGCCATTTGACAAATTAACTGGTATAATATTAAACAACAGTATTTGAAGGGCTAAGTAGCCACCTCTGGACTGTGGATTCCCAGTGGGGGGCTTCCACTGGAAATCACTCCTGAATTGGGAATTCCTGATAAAAATCCTTCTAATGCTAATTCACCACCCCTGAGGTGTAGGGTGGTGTTGACTTGCACACACACATGTACATAGCATGATTGTATTTTTTTTTTAACAGGAAATCTCAGATAATAATAATATTTCCAGATTCCATAATATACACATAGTTCTAAAATCGTTGGTGTGAGTAGATCTAGAAATTACTGTGTATTCAAGTGGACTATGTATTCAAGTTTCTACAATGGGTGATTTAAAACTTAGCAATCAAAATTTAAATGCGTTAAACACTTGAAATGCACTCTCCCACCTCTTTATATCTATTTTACGGGACTTCCACCTAAGTGTATTCTGATATTTCCATTACTGGTTGTCATAGCTGAATACTGGTAATAACATAAATGCCATGGTTAAGTACATTATGACATACTCATAAAATGGTATGATTTTTAGCTGTAAAACAGAAGGAATAACTAAATATAGAGTGAAAGAAAGAGGATCACCAAAATCTATTTACAGACAAAAATCTCAGAACAGCACATATTTTAAGGGAGTACCTTTTTGAACTTTTTTACAATGTATGTGTTACGATGTTTTTAACTTTCTTTTTTTCTATTAATGTATAATACACTACATACCACTGGCTTTTCTTCTGTGCAGAATTGGGGCAAATTATAAAAAAGTAAAATAGAGATTATTTTTTCCTCCAGACATTTACATTTTTGCTGTGTGCAAGTAGTAAAAGTGAAATCACCTTTACAAAAATTATGAGAGTGAGAAAAATTTGACAAGAAAACTATGGCAGTGAAAGAGATCTGACCTAACTGACTCTGTCTTGCTTTTAACCTCCAACCTGCCCTTTTTCACTCCTCGGTATAGGGAAATCTAACTTTAGGAGGAATTGAGTTTATAATTTAACTTTGGAACAAAGATGATAACAACCCCTTCCTGAAACAAACCCCCTCCTTGACTGAGGATCAGACCTCCTTAGTAAAACTAAAGAGTTAGCCACAAGAGTAGAAATTATGGCTCAGGAATCATGCAGCTGGAGGCCACAAGATTCCTAAACTCCCCAATTACTCCTAGGGATAACATCACGATTGTAAAACCTATAATTGGTGTTCAGTGTATTTTTCAGACCCTGTATCCTGATGAACCAGTGGCACTACCCACACCAGTAAACTGGCCCACCTAGTTATGCAACCCCCCCAGGAGCAGAAGACACCCAGGAGAACTCCCTTCCACCCACCATGATTTAATCCCCAACCCAGCCAATCAGCATTCCTCACTCCCTAGCTCTTTGCCCACCAAATTATCCTTAAAAACCCTCCCAGCCTTCAGGGAGACTGATTTGAGTAATGACTCCATCTCCTGCATGGCCAGCCTCCAGTCAATTAAAGTCTTTCTTTACTGCAATACCATGATCTCAGTGAATTGATTTTGTCTGTGCAGTGGGCAGGACAAACCCATGGGGTGATTACAAATTAACTTAAAATGGTGTTTAAGACTGTTGTATAAGGACGTAAAGAGAAGAGAAGAAAGTTTGGGGGTGGAGAGGGAGATTCACATGAGTTTGGTGAAAAATCATTTTTAGAGAAGTTGAGATTCAGAGTTGAGGATTATGTGTGGGTGGGCATTATGTAAACAGGAAGAAATTAGACAGATGTTCCAGTGGAAAAATTTAATTAACATGTGACAATATCTATGAAAAAAATGTTTTTTTATGGATCTTTCAGAAAAGGGACAATAACTACTTTTCTATCAGGATTAAAATTGATTGAAAGAGTTTTATCAATATCCCCTAATTGTACTAGTTGAACTGAAAATGCCCTATTGGCTGATTTGTATAAATCACCCACATGTAAATACATATATACACGCCCATTCACCAAATATCATTGTTAGTGCAATCAATCCAAGGACACAAGAAACCAGCTTGTCTTTGACACATACAAAGCGGACATCAAATAGCAGTGAGAGGGCTGCAGATATGCTCTCTCAAAGATTCAGACAGAAGGTTCTGAGGTGGATGAATCCAACCACAGCAGTTCAATCAGGTACAAATAAAATTGCTTAAATAGGGGGCGCGCCCAAGATGGCCAAATAGGAACAGTTCCAGCCTCCAGGTCCCAGCGTGAGCAACACAGAAGATGGGTGATTTCTGTATTTTCAACTGAGGTACTGGGTTCATCTCACTGGGGCGTGTTGGACAGTTGGCGCTGGTCCACGGGTGTAGCCTGCCCAGTGAGAGCTGAAGCAGGGTGAGGCATCACCTCAACTGGGAAGTGCAAGGGGGAAGGGAATTAGTTTTCTTAGCCAAAGTAAATTGAGACACACATCACCTGGAAAATCGGGTAACTCCCACCCTGATACTGCACTTTACCAAGGGTCTTAGCAAACGGCACACCAGGAGATTATATCCCACACCTGGCCCAGAGGGTCCCATGCCCACGGAGCCTCCCTCATTGCTAGCACAGCAGTCGGAGATCTAACTGCAAAGTGGCAGCAAGGCTGGGGGAGGGGTGCCCACCATTGCTGAGGCTTAAGTAAGTAAACAAAGCTGCCAGGAAGTTCGAATTGGGTGGGGCCCACCGCAGCTCAAGGAGGCCTGCCTGCCTCTGTAGACTCCACCTCTGGGAACAGGGCATAGCTAAACAAAAAGCAGCAGAAACCTCTGCAGTTATAAATGACCCTGTCTGACAACTTTGAAGAGAAAAGTGGTTGTCCCAGCACCGAGGTTGAGATCTAAGAACAGACAGACTGCCTGCTCAAGTGGGTCCCTGACCCCTGAGTAGCCTAACTGGGAGACACCCCACACTAGGTGCAGACCAACACCTCACACCTCACATGGCTGGGTACACCTCTGAGACAAAGCTTCCAGAGCAAGAATCAGACAGCAACACTTGCTGTTCAGCAATATTCTATCTTCTGCAGCCTCTGCTGCTGACACCCAGGCAAACAGGGTCTGGAATGGACCTCAAGCAAACTCCAACAGACCTGCAACTGAGGGTCCTGACTGTTAGAAGGAAAACTAACAAACAGAAAGGATACAAACACCAAAATGCCATCAGTACATCACCATCATCAAAGACCAAAGGCAGATAAAACCACAAAGATGGGGAAAAAGCAGTGCAGAAAAGCTGGAAATTCAAAAAATCAGAGCGCATCTCCCCCTCCAAAGGAACGCAGCTCATCGCCAGCAATGGAACAAAGCTGGACGGAGAATGACATTGACGAGTTGAGAGAAGAAGGCTTCAGTCGATCAAACTTCTCAGAGCTAAAGGAGGAACTATGTAATCAGCACAAAGAAACTAAAAACCTTGAAAAAAGAATGGATGAATGGATAACTAGAATAACCAATGCAGAGAAGACCTTAAAAGAACTGACAGAGATGAAAACCACAACACGAGAGCTACTTGACAAATGCACAAGCTTCCGTAACTGACTTGATCAACTGGAAGAAAGAGTATCAGTGATTGAAGATCAAATGAATGAAATGAAGTGAGAAGAGAAGTGTAGAGAAAAAAGAGTAAAAAGAAATGAACAAAGCCTCCAAGAAATATGGGATTATGTGAAAAGACCAAATCTATGTCTGATTGGTGTGCCTGAAAGTGATGGGGAAAATGGAACCTAGTTGGAAAACACTCTGCAGGATATCATCCAGGAGAACTTCCCCAACCTAGTAAGGCAGGCCAACATTCAAATTCAGGAAATACAGAGAATGCCACAAAGATACTCCTCGAGAAGAGCAACTCCAAGACACATAATTGTCAGATTCACCAAAGTTGAAATGAAGGAAAAAATGTTAAGGGCAGCCAGAGAGAAAGATCGGGTTACCCACAAAGCGAAGCCCAGCAGACTAACAGCAGATCTCTTGGCAGAAACTCTACAAGCCAGAAGAGAGTGGGGGCCAATATTCAACATTCTTAAAGAAAAGAATTTTCAACCCAGAATTTCATATTCAGCCAAACTAAGTTTCATAAGTGAAGGAGAAATAAAATCCTTTACAGACAAGCAAATGCTTAGAGATTTTGTCACCACAAGGCCTGCCCTACAAGAGATCCTGAAGGAAGCACTAAACATGGAAAGGAACAACCGGTACCAGCCATTGCAAAAACATGCCAAAATGTAAAGACCATCAATGCTAGGAAGAAACTGCATCAACTAACGAGCAAAATAACCAGCTAATATCACAATGACAGGATCAAGTTGACACACAACAATATTAACCTTAAATGTAAATGGACTAAATGGTCCAATTAAAAGACACAGACTGGCAAATTGGATAAAGAGTCAAGACCATCAGTTTGCTGTATTCAGGAGACCCATCTCACATGCAGACACACACATAGGCTCAAAATAAAGGGATGGAGGAAGATCTACAAAGCCAATGGAAAACAAAAAAAAAAAGCAGGGGTTGCAATCCTAGTCTCCGATAAAACAGACTTTAAACCATCAAAGATCAAAAGAGACAAAGAAGGGCATTACATAATGGTAAAGGGATCAATTCATCAGGAAGAGCTAACTGTCCTAAATATATATGCATCCAATACAGGAGCACCCAGATTCATAAAGCAAGTCCTTAGAGACTTACAAAGAGACTTAGACTCCCATACAATAATAATGGGAGACTTTAACACCCCACTGTCAACATTAGACAGATCAACGAGACAGAAAGTTAACAAGGATAACCAGGAATTGAATTCAACTCTGCACCAAGCGGACCTAATAGACATGTACAGAACTCTCCACCCCAAATCAACAGAATATACATTCTTCTCAGCACCACATCACACTTATTCCAAAATTGACCACATAGTTGGAAGTAAAGCCCTCCTCAGCAAATGCAAAAGAACAGAAATTATAACACACTGTCTCTCAGACCACAGTGTAATCATACTAGAACTCAGGACTAAGAAACTTAATCAAAACTGCTCAACTACATGGAAACTGAACAACCTGCTCCTGAATGACTACTGGGTACATAATGAAATGAAGGCAGAAATAAAGATGTTCTTTGAAACCAATGAGAACAAAGATACAACATACCAGAATCTCTGGGACACATTTAAAGCAGTGTGTAGAGGGAAATTAATAGCACTAAATGCCTACAAGAGAAGGCAGGAAAGATCTAAAATTGACACCCTAACATCATAATGAAAAGAACTAGAGAAGCAAGAGCAAACACATTCAAAGCTAGCAGAAGGCAAGAAATAACTAAGATCAGAGCAGAACTGAAGGAGATAGAGACACAAAAAACCCTCCTCCAAAAAATCAATGAATCCAGGAGTTGGTTTTTTGAAAAGATCAACAACATTGATAGACCGCTAGCAAGACTAATAAAGAAGAAAAGAGAGAAGAACCAAATAGACATGATAAAAAGTGATAAAGGGGATATCACCAGTGACCCCACAGAAATACAAACTACCATCAGAGAATACTATAAACACCTCTACGCAAATAAACTAGAAAACCTAGAAGAAATGGATAATTTCCTGGACACTTACACTCTCCCAAAACTACACCAGGAAGAAGTTGAATCCCTGAATAGACCAATAGCAGGCTCTGAAATTGAGGCAATAATTAATAGCCTACCAACCAAAAAAAGTCCAGGACAAGACGGATTCACAGCCAAATTCTACCAGAGGTACAAGGAGGAGTTGGTACCATTCCTTCTGAAACTATTCCAATCAATAGAAAAAGAGGGAATCCTCCCTAACTCATTTTATGAGGCCAACATCATCCTGATACCAAAGCCTGACAGAGATACAACAGAAAAAGAGAATTTTAGACCAATATCCCTGATGAACATTGATGCAAAAATCCTCAATAAAATACTGGCAAACCGAATCCAGCAGCACATCAAAAAGCTTATCCACCATGATCAAGTGGGCTTCATCCCTGGGATGCAAGGCTGGTTCAACATACGCAAATCAATAAACGTAATCCAGCATATAAACAGAACCAAAGACAAAAACCACATGATTATCTCAATAGATGCAAAAAAGGCCTTTGACAAAATTCAACAGCCCTTCATGCTAAAAACTCTCAATAAATTCGGTATTGATAGAATGTATCTCAAAATAATAAGAGCTATTTATGACAAACCCATGGCCAATATCATAATGAATGGACAAAAACTGGAAGCATTCCCTTTGAAAACTGGCACAAGACAGAGATGCCCTCTCTCACCACTCCTATTCAACATAGTGGTGGAAGTTCTGGCTAGGGCAAGAGAAAGAAATCAAGGGTATTCAGTTAGGAAAAGAAGAAGTCAAATTGTCCCTGTTTGCAGATGACATGATTGTATATTTAGAAAACCCCATCATCTCAGCCCAAAATCTCCTTAAGCTGATAAGCAACTTCAGCAAAGTCTCAGGATACAAAATCAATGTGCAAAACTCACAAGCATTCTTATACATCAGTAACAGACAAACAGAGAGCCAAATCATGAATGAACTCCCATTCACAACAGCTTCAAAGAGAATAAAATACCTAGGAATCCAACTTACAAGGGATGTAAAGGACCTCTTCAAGGAGAACTACAAACCACTGCTCAGTGAAGTAAAAGAGGACACAAACAAATGGAAGAACATACCAAGCTCATGGATAGGAAGAATCAATATTGTGAAAATGGCCATACTGCCCAAGGTAATCTATAGATTCAATGCCATCCCCATCAAGCTACCAATGACTTTCTTCACAGAATTGGAAAAAACTGCTTTAAAGTTCATATGGAACCAAAAAAGAGCCCGCATCTCCAAGACAATCCTAAGTCAAAAGAACAAAGCTGGAGGCATCACGCTACCTGACTTCAAACTATACTACAAGGCTACAGTTACCAAAACAGCATGGTACTGGTACCAAAACAGAGATACAGACCAATGGAACAGAACAGAGTCCTCAGAAATAATACCACACATCTACAGCCATCTGATCTTTGACAAACCTGAGAAAAACAAGAAATGGGGAAAGGATTCCCTATTTAATAAATGGTGCTGGGAAAATTGGCTAGCCATAAGTAGAAAGCTGAAACTGGATCCTTTCCTTACTCCTTATACAAAAATTAATTCAAGATGGATTAGAGACTTAAATGTTAGACCTAAAACCATAAAAACCCTAGAAGAAAACCTAGGTAATACCATTCAGGACATAGGCATGGGCAAGGACTTCATGTCTAAAACACCAAAAGCAATGGCAACAAAAGCCAAAATTGGCAAATGGGATCTCATTAAACTAAAGAGCTTCTGCACAGCAAAAGAAACTATCATCAGGCAACCTGCAGGATGGGAGAAAAGTTTTTCAATCTACTCATCTGACAAAGGGTTAATATCCAGAACCTATAAAGAACTCAATCAAATTTACAAGAAAATAACAAAGAACCCCATCAAAAAGTGGGCAAAGGATATGAACAGACACTTCTCAAAAGAAGACATTCATACAGCCAACAGACACATGAAAAAATGCTCATCATCACTTGCTATCAGAGAAATGCAAATCAAAACCACAATGAGATACCATCTCACACCAGTTAGAATGGCGATCATTAAAAAATCAGGAAACAACAGGTGCTGGAGAGGATGTAGAGAAATAGGAACACTTTTACACTGTTGGTGGGAGTGTAAACTAGTTCAACCATTGTGGAAAACAGTGTGGCGATTCCTCAAGGATCTAGAACTAGAAATACCATTTGACCCAGCCATCCTATTACTGGAGATATACCCAAAGGATTATAAGTCATGCTGCTATAAAGACACATGTACACGTACGTTTATTGCGGCACTATTCACAACAGCAAAGACTTGGAATCTACCCAAATGTCCATCAGTGACAGACTGGATTAAGAAAATGTGGCACATATACACCATGGAATACTATGCAGCCATAAAAAAGGATGAGTTTGTGTCCTTTGTAGGGACATGGATGCAGCTGGAAACCATCATTCTCAGCAAACTATCACAAGAAGAAAACCAAATACCGCATGTTCTCACTCATAGGTGGGAATTGAACAATGAGATCACTTGGACACACGAAGGGGAACATCACACACCGGGTCCTATTGTGGGGAGGGTAGGGGGGAGGGGTAACATTAGGAGATATACCTAATGTAAATGACGAGTTAACGGGTGCAGCATACCAACATGGCACCTGTATATATATGTAACAAACCTGCATGTTGTGCACATGTACCCTAGAACTTAAAGTATAGTAATAAAAAAATTGCTTAAATAGCAGTGAATAATTAGAAATTAGAAAATAGCAACAGAAAAACAAATACAGAACAAGTCAGTTCATGAGGCAGTTTAAATTAAAATGATTCACTAATAATTTGATCTTATTGGCCGCCAGAGGCAAGTGAAATTATGAAAAATAATGAATACAAGATAAATGTGTCCCCAGTGTCAGTTCGATTTGTAGTGTCTCTGTTATTTTCCAGTTTCTAAACTGTTAGCAAATTAGGAAACATTTCCATCTCCGTCAGTGGAGGACTTACTCTGCTTCCAAAGTAAACACATTCACGAAGGAGTGTGTCTATAGTAAAAGGCTCTTTAACATAGAACAGAGGCATTTAAATCTCTTTCAATTTGGCTAATATCCTGAGGAATCTTAAACCTATATCTTTACTAAAGATCATCAAATACTTCCAAAGCAATTGGGATTTTTCCTCTCATTTCTGGAGGCAGATAAATCCCCTTGAATGAAGCAGCGCTCGGTTACTTCATTATTTCTCATATGTTTGCTGTATTAGTAAGCCACAGCCATGAAAAGAGCCATTCCTTCCACTTCTGCCCAAGAAGGAAAGTTCATAATTTAGAGATTTCTACACACCTTGACCCTTCAGTGTGCTATTGGTGCAAAATATGTGTTCCCTTCAAGTTTGATGCCCGCGATGGTATTGGGTGGATTGGCTTACTGGAAGTGAGGTGCATTCTTTGTCTGATGTTCCCATCTCCCTTGGACTTTCCTCTTAATTTTTTTTCCCTTGCATGTTTTAGGAAATGCAGACAGCAAAATAAACAAAAAACTACACTTTGGATGGCAATAATAATTTTCTGTATTTGATGGAATTTAGTTTTTCATTCAATAACTACCAATGTTGATACACAGCAATGGGAGTAAAACAGATTTTTCTAGATTAATGAATGGTTCTCAAAATGTGGTCTCCAGACGAGTAGCATCAGCATTCCCTGGGGATCTCTTAAAAATAAATTATTTGGTTCCTGTAAGGTTGGCACACAGTTGTAGATGATTAGCAAGGCGATTCTAATGTGTGATTGTAATGTGTGATGATGTATATGAGCCATTATTCTAGATGTTAATCAGAAATACCAGCATACTTCAAAAAAGAACACTCCTATGTAATATATTTTCAGTGTAGCACAGTGCTATGCCTATATTTATATTTCATGGTTAAGCCCTTTTACTGTTAAAAAGCCCTTGATATTTTTAAAAAATATTATGGCTCATTGATTAATGCATATTTACAAATAGTAATATGCTTCAGGTTACCTGATAATATCAATGTATGATGACCTATACAAATTTCTCTTCTTTGAAGGCTTAAATAACCCCAAAAATGAGGAAACAATGAAAAAGAACGGCACTACCTTGGAAAAATAGCATGAGTGATGCAATTTAATGGACGCACACTTGATCTATGGCATGCTAAATGCTGAGTATGGGTTATTTCATTTAAACCTCACAACAAACCTATGTGAGGGATACTCATAACATCTGCACTTGACCCAGAAAAAAACTGAATTTCAAAGTGATTGAATGTCTTACTGAAGGGGCCATAGTTAGGGAAGCAGCATTTAATACCCCAGAACCATACCACCCATACTTTTCCCCTCTGTGGCTGCCTCATTCATTAAAATAACTCCACTTGTGTTCTTTTTAATTAGAGTTGAAAATTCTTTTTTGCAAGAAATCAGCTTTATTGTCCATGCTCTGATGTAAGGGCATGTAGATAAACCACCATGAGTGAAATTACAGTGAAGTTTCTCATTAGTTGTTTAGAGTAGGATTGTGTGTGGGGAGAAGAGAGCTAGGTGAGGATGGAAAGTGTGGCCTCCCTCCAGTGTGAAGGAGACAATATTTTTACAGCAATCTTGTTTTAACCATGCTCATCTAAGCCCAGCAGCTAGGAATATGACTCTGGGTGGAATGGTATCTTTTCTAAGATGTCATGATGTCATTTCTCTGTCTCCTTTTTTTTTTTTTTTTTTTTGAGATGGCATTTCACTCCATTGCCCAGGCTGGAGTGCAGTGGCACAATCTTGGGTCACTGCAACCTCTGCCTCCTGGGTTTGAGTGCTTCTTGTGCCTCAGTCTCCCGAGGAGCTGGGACTACAGGCGCATGATACCACACCCCACTAAGTTTTGTATTTTTTGTAGAGATGAGGTTTCGCCATGTTAGCCAGGCTGGTCTCAAACTCCTGGCCTCAAGAGATCTGCCTGCCTCCGCCTCTCAAAGTGTTGAGGTTACAGGCATAAGCCACTATGCCAGGCCTAAGATGTCACTTCTTATAAGCAGTCTGCTAGTACCTTAATCTCAGCATCTACTCAACAAAAGTTTATTCTGGAAGCTAAATGAGCCACACAGAGGATGAATAATAATTAATAAAGAGTTAAATGAATTCAAATGATGGAACTCAAGACATTTGTAGACATGTTGGTTTCCACAGCTTAGGTTTACACTACTGATAGTTTATATAGAAACATAGGTTATGTTTAACCTATGTGTGTGTGTATGTGTCTCTTATATAAGAGGAGATATAGCAGAAATGTAAATCATTAGAATTTTTAAACTTCTGTCTTAATATCTCAAGTCTGCTCAAGGAATGTTGATCTCTTGCTTTCAAGTTAACCCGGATTGTTAATTTTCTGGTTTTTAACAGAAATTCCTACACCACTGGAAGGGTTTCCTGGCAAAATGATTCCACGCTGGCCAAATCATTCCTCTGATCTAAGGCAACAGGCTCTTAACTCTCCTCCCATTCTTGCCCCTTTGAACTTATCCCCACCCCGAAGTCAGAGTAAACTTATTAAAATATAAGTTAAATCTTATTTCTTCCCTGTTCAAAACCTCCCAGTGATTTCTCAACCAATTCAGTGTAAAAGCCAAAGCCCCTAATACGGCTCCTGCCCTTACACAATCTGTCCCTCTATATTCTGATGGGTTCTCCTTTTCTTTTCCCTGGCATCCCTGTCTCCTGGCTTACCTCCTTGCCATTCCTGGAAAACCTTTGATTTCCCCATCCTCATGTCCCTACCTCCATTTTTCTCAAGCCAGCCTATTTTGACTTGTGTAGTTTGTGTTACTACAAGACGTATGTGCTTCTTCGTCACCCCTTCACTCTCTAGGGCTAAGGACTAACTCTGAGCTTCTACAATAGTTCCATGCACATCATGGGCACCCAGTAAATGTTTGTGTCATGAACGAATATATGGTGAGACCATCTAGGGCAGCTCAACACAAATATAACACAAATCCCACCAGAATATTCAGCACAGAGTCAAGAATTGTCACTCAGGAATGGAAGGCCATAACCCTGTATTTTACATATCATTTGAGATGGCCCCAATTTATAACAGATTCAGTGTCTCCCATTTTTTTCATTGATGGTAAATTGGACACAGAATGTTTTCATTAGTCTTGTTGCACCTGGCCTGTGCTTTATATATAACAAGCCCAACTGAGACTTTAAGTCATTGGCACTGGTTCCAGTTTTCCACAGTTTGCCTCCCCTCATCCCTCTTGGTCCTCAGAACACTATCATTACCACCCCAATGACTGGAAAGAAAGTGACAAAATGTGCACCTTCATAGGATTTTCTACTTCATTTTCTGGGAAAATCTTTTCATATCTTCTCCCAACCTGGCCTCAGGTATTTCTTTCTATTGTCCTGCACTTGCTGAAAAGAGGTAAGACTCTGAATTTGAGGGAAAAATAAGAAAGAATTATATTATTTTCCATATGTTTTCTTTAGCTTGAGTTACAACAGTGATTCAAGCATTGTTTCTTTTTGCAATCATATGAATTATACAATTTTACAATTTGTCTGGCAAATTGGTTAAAGCAATTTCAATGCAAAGACGATTTACGAATAACAATGTAGGAATATTACTGCCTAGCTGAACTATCTTGGATACTCTCCCTCACTTCCATGTATTTCAGCTGCTTCATCTATAAGAGGAGCCATTTGGACTAGATTTCCTTCCAATCCTGTGCAGGTCTACTTTCAGTTTATTGTGTGCCAATCAAATCTTTCTACTTAACTTGGAGTAGAACCACATCTGTGTTAATTTAATACAAGTTTCAAGATGTCTACTGTGACCATGAGATAGTCTTTTATGCTATTATACAGTTATTAGTAATTCCATTATAATCGTCAGGAGAATAAAAAAAGAAAAACCTCATTAAGTAAACAAGCAAAAATAGCTATAGGTCGATGATGTCAAAAGCTAAATATACATGGAAAAAAGAGGTTAAGAAAACTATGCTTTATCCACAGGATATTAAACTTTTTTGGATTTTTGACTCAAGCATTAAAAAAAAAAAAATAGACATGTCTTCATCCTGTGCAATTTCTGCCTAGATTACCAAAAGTCACTGTGGCCACTGAATCATCACTACAGCTGCCCGCAGATACTCTACTGAGCTTTAGGACACATCATCTTCCTGGCTGGTCACTGAGCCTGTCCAAAGTTGGCATGTATTTATATTTTTCAAATGAGGAAGAAATGCTTTGTCTTTTCTAAAGCAGGAATTTAACTTCAAGTCATAGAGTCATGTGTTACTTAATGACAGGAACACTTGTGAGAAATGCTTCATCAGATGACTTTGTTGTTACACAAACATGCACAACAAACCTAGGTGGTACAGCCTACTACACACCTAGGCAAGGTGGTGTAGCTTAGTGCTCCTGGGCTACAAACCTGTACAGCATGTGACTACACTGAATATTGTAAGAAATTGTAACATAATGACAAGTATTTGCATATCTAAATATAGCCAAACATAGAAAAGGTAATGCATTGCACTGTGACACTATGACAGCTACAGTGTCACTAAGTGATAAGAATTTTTCAGCTACATTATAATTTTATGGGACTACCACTGTATGTGCAATCATTATGTGTCATGTGACTGTGTTGAGAATTTCCTTTTGCTAGTATAAGATCATCCACAAATTCCAGTCATTGTTATTCACAATGGACTATATCACTCACTGGAATTGCCTTCTTTTTTATTTTCAGAGCTGAGCTCTGTCACCCTGGCTGGAATGCAGTGGTGCAATCACAGTTCACTGCAGCCTTGAACTCCTTGGCTCAAGCTATCTTCCCGCCTCAGCTTCCTGAGTAGCTGGGACTACAGGTGCACCACCAAACCTGCACAGCCTGCTTTATCAGAAAACTTATCACCACCCCTTGATTTATGACACTTAATTTTTTGGTTAACATTATACAAACTAGTTATTAATATGACTTTTCTAACTAATGACTAAAAATAAGAATCCTCTTGATTGAAACTTATCTTAAGGCTATGCATATGAGGTAAAGTTATGATATCTAAATTTAAGGTATGCTTGAGATAATCTCTTCTAACACACACACACACATGCACACATGTGCACACAAATGCACATTTCCATTCCTTTTGGTCTCCTTAAAGCAATGGCTCTCAACCAGGGGGAGATAATGAGTTAGGTCTCCTCCCTCATTTCTAGAACATGTCTAGAAGCAATTTCAGTTGCCACCATTGGGGGATAAGGGTGCTGCTGGCATCCAGTGGGTAGAGAGTGGGGATGCTGCAAAACCCCATACAATGTACAGGGCAGGCCGTCATACAAAAGAGTCCTCTGGCCCCCTAAATTCTGTAGTGATAAAGATGAGAAACTCCACCCAAAACAAAGAAAAACACACACACACAAAATAATCCTTACCTTTCAAAAAAAGTTTTGTCAACCTATTTTACTAATAGTTTTTTTTTTTTTTAAGCATCTTGGATATTTTGCATTATTTTTTATTTTGTGTTGTTACAGGACCAGTAGGTCCATAGGCTTGCTGCCTAGTAACAGACCAGTCCACCAAGACAACAGGGTTTGCAGCAGAGAAAGAGTTCAATTATTGTAGGTTAGCTGAGTAAGGATGACAAATGATGAGAGGGACCCTCAATGACTCCCTGGGGAGTTCTTGACTGGAGTTTTAAGGGGATCTTGGAGGGTAAGGGGCTGGAAAATTGGGATTGTTGATTGGTCAAGGTAAGAGGAATTAAATCATGGGTATGTGGAAACTGCATTCCTTGGTGAGTCAGCTCTTCATGGGGTCCTTTAGACTAGCTGATGTCAGTGCTTTCGTTGGTACTCAAGACCTGAAAGAGTATCTCAAATGCAAAATGTAACACTTAACAATACTTAAGATGTTACCTATAGAGCAGTCAAGGGGAGCTATAATGTCTTAAAGGGTGTATGTGATCTGGGGGCCATAGGTAGCAAACACCTATGAGGAAGGGTGTTAGAGAGCAGGCTGACCTAGTCATTAATGCTGAGTGAGCTGCAAGCTTGGTTTATTTTCATTTCTCCTCTTCCCTTCTTCCCTGCTTAATTTTATAAGATTTATAGGGATGGTATCAGTATTTTCAGGTTTTTTTCCCCATTCAATTTGTTCTGGCCAATTACCCTAGTCCTAGAAATGCTATGCATGCTTTGCTGATGATCTCAGCACAGTTCTCAGTGAAGACAACAGACCAACGCATTGACACCAAGGTGAGCCCAGTGCAGATGACTAAAGCACTACTTCTAGAAAAGTTAACATATTTTACTGCAATCCTGTTAGAAACTTTACCCTCCTGTCTGAAAAAATTAGTATTGATTGCACTGTCTTATGAATGACTGGCTAATCACACATAAATGGACAACAATTATTTTCAATTGTTTTATTTTCTGATATCTGTAATAATTCATGTGGCTTGAACTCAAGCCTATTTTTTTGAAGTTGCTTGCTATGTTTTTCTGAAGATGCAAAGGTACGACAAGATTATTTTTATTTGTTGAATGCAGGATGTGTCAATGCTTCATCAGATTGCATTCACAGGTTATTTTCTTCTCCTCTGTTATTTGAATCAGCTCAAAATTCCTGAGAGAGTGTAGGAAGATGAGTCATGATAATGTTCTTTCATTGAACACATGCTGCACTTTCTTTTTTTTTTTTTTTTTTTCGAGACTGAGTCTCGCTCTTTCACCCAGGCTGGAGTGCACTGGCGTGATCTCTGCTCACTGCAACCTCTGCCTCCGGGGTTCAAGCAATTCTTCTGCCTCAGCCTTCTGAGTTTCTGAGACTACAGGTGTGCGCCACCACATCCAGCTAATTTTTGTATTTTTAGTAGAGACAGGGTTTTACCATATTGGCCAGGCTGATCTCGATCTCCTGATCTCAGGCAATCTGCCCACCTTGGCCTCCCAAAGTGTTGAGATTGCAGATGTGAGCCACCATGCCCAGCCCATGCTGCACTTTCTAAGAGTTAGGGAACTTTGCCACAGGTTTCTTCATACTATGGCAACCACTACTGCTCCCTGATCATATAAAACCCCGTTGGGGCGGCTGGACCCAACACCAGGCCGTGGGAGCTACGAAGTCCGGCAGAGTCAAAAGAATGAGAAAAGATAAGTTTAAGAGTGCATAAAGTGGGTCCAGGGGGCCAATGCTAGTATGGAAGCTGTGAAGGGCCCGAGCTCTGGGAGCCCACACTATTTATTGGTAATCAAACAAAGAAGCAGGTGGTAAGGATGTGGGGGTTGAAAGGAAGTGGTGCATCAAGCACATGATCTATAGCTGTGATGGTTTAGTATTTCCTTTGAAGCACATGGAACATGTTCTGCTACTTGAGATAATGGGGGACATGTTCTACTTTAAGATACAATTGTTTTATGAGCCTGGGAGTGCTAGAAGCGAGAAGCCAGCAAGTCTAGACACACTCCAGAGGCCACGAGGGGTTTTATGCCCTGAGCCTTGGATTCCATCTAAGCCATGAGGGGTTTTATGCCCTGGGCTTAGATTATGGTGCACAGGGCAGCCTTCCACCCTTTGGCAGAGAGCTTGGCATTCCAAAGGCCACGAGGGGTTTTAGGCCCTGGACCCTGGATGTCTTCCAAGACTCTTTTACATTATGTCAGATATGCAAGCCCTGCGTCACCTTTTCTCCCAACAAATCCAACCTAATAATAAGAGATATAACAGAAAAACACATTTATTTTCATGATGAAAATGTTCTTAAAAGGAAGCAATCTGTTTTCTTGCTTTATACCACTTTAACTTCCATCCAACAAAAATTTTCTCTAATTATTTTAATGCATGGGGTAAAAGGATAGATTTTAGTCAAATGCCTAGACATACAATGGTGACTGCAAATAAACAGCTATTGTTTTGATCCTTATCTTAGAGTGACTCTGGTGGAAATATTTACAGATGAAATAATGTGATGTCTGAGAATCTCTTCCACTTACTGTGATGGGGATAGGATGAGGTTGTGGCAGGACTGACAGTCTGAGGCAAAGTGATGGGAGCAAAGACTCCCATTATACTATTTGGTCTATTTTAGATGTGCCCCAAATTCCTCTCATCATGATATTTGTAAAAGTGGCCTTTAAGGATATATATGCATCACATTTATATAAATGACACTCATCATTTATAAGTGAGGGAGCTAGACACAGCATTTTGTGGGCTATTAAGATAATTGGAAGGTTCTGGATGTTAAGGTGCACCTTTGCAATAAGGTGTCATATTGCAAAGCCAGCTGTGGCCTTGTCCTGATGTGGTGCTGAATGTCCTGCAAACTACTAGTGTCTGTCTTGATTCCTTTCTTAGCTCTTCAATTCCATCTTGGCATAGTTACTTTTCCTGCCAAGAACAGAGTTCAAAGAATGTTGCTTATTTCCTTTAAAAGTTTTCATCTTTCCCATTTGATATGGTTTGACTGTGTCCCCACCCAACACTCATCTTGAATTGTAATCCCCATGTGTCATGGGAGGGACCTAGTGGTGAAGTGATTGGATTATGGGGGTGGTTTCCCCCATGCTGTTCTCGTGATAGTGAGTTCTCATGAGATCTGATGGTTTTATAAGTGTCTCACATTTCCCCTGCTAGCACTTCTCTCCTGCTGCCATATTAAGAAGGATGTGTTTGCTTCCCCTTCTGTCATGATTATAAGTTTTCTGAGGCCTTCCCAGCCACACAGAACTGTGAGTCAATTAAACCTCTTTCCTTTATAAATTATCCAGTTTTGAGCAGTTCTTTATAGCAGTGTGAGAATGAATTAATACACCATTGTTCACAGTAACAGGTTTTCAACTTGATTAATGAGATATCTATATGTTTATTTTTCTAGTTGCTGTGTAGTCAGTATTTATCAAAAGTATAGGTTCTTTTTTTTTTTTTTGAGACGGAGTCTCGCTCTGTCGCCTAGGCTGGAGTGCAGTGGCACGATCTCACTGCAAGCTCTGCCTCCCGGGTTTACGCCATTCTCCTGCCTCAGCCTCCCGAGTAGCTGGGACTACAGGCGCCTGCCACCTCACCTGGCTAGTTTTTTGTATTTTTTAGTAGAGACGGTGTTTCACTGTGTTAGCCAGGATGGTCTCGATCTCCTGACCTCGTGATCCGCCCATCTTGGCCTCCCAAAGTGCTGGGATTACAGGCTTGAGCCACCACGCCCGGCCCATACTTTTTATCTACCTCATTGCTCAGCAAACTACAGTGCCCACCCCACCAGGCCAAATTGAGGCCCACTGGTTGGTTTTTGTAAGTAATGTTTTATTGGAACACAGTCATGCTCATTTGTTTATGTACTGTCTATGGCTGCTTTTGTGTTTAAAAGGCAGAGTAGCTGTGACAAAGAACATACCGTATGCAAAGCCTAAAACATTACTTCTGATCATTAAGAAAAAATAAATTGCTTACCCCTTATCTACCCTATAGTTTTAAGAATCTGTGTTGAGTATTTTTTCTTTTAAATGTGATATATATTTATGGTGTTTGATTTTATTATACATTAATATGCATACAACTCAAAAGAGTTCTATTATATTTTGACAAAATATCCTAATTGCCAAGAAAATGAAAATTTGGCCCTTGTACAGAGGAAGAAAAATATCTTAATTTTATTTCTTTTTATACTTGAGGCCTTTAGTTTCACTTTATTCTACTTTAAAATATTTCCAATGCCATTGAGCAATAGCTAATGAGTTAGTTTTTATATAATCAAAATATTTTCTTCTAAAAGTACCTTTGTAACTGAACAAATGTCTAAACTCCTTGGAATCTGCTCTGACTAGAGTTGAACAGTAAAGGCTTATAAAGCTTGCTTAGTTGAAGAATGTAATTTGGCATAAAATAAAGAAGGTGAGTAAATGCAAAGTTTTAGCAAGTTTAATGTCTATTTGAGCAAAAGGTGGGTCAGTAATTTGAAAATGCATGGGAATGGGTTGGTTCCTTAAGCACTGGTAGAGGTAGAGGCTTGGCATGGAAACAAAAGAAGAGCTTAAAAAAACCTGACAATGCTTTCTTAGGGGGTTATGCTCCACTTAGGAAACAATTTCTCTTTTTGACCATGATTTAGGTTGCATTAGCTTGTTGTTAATCTTTGAAAGGATGCACTTGTGTGTGTGCATGGGTGCGTGTGTGTGTGTGTGCATACCTGATATTAAGTTTTCTAATAATTATCTGGTTAAAGACCAAGAAGATTGAGGAGATAAAACTTCCCCTCACAGTGACAAGTTGACCTGGAAGGGACTTAACCTAGAGTATTTATTTATTTCAACTGGAGTTCTTCTGTTCAATACACACGGTAGCCAGTTGCCACTTGCAGCAGCTTAAATCAAACTAGTTAGAAATCAATAAAATGAGAAATTCAGTTCCTCTGTCTCAGCACATTTCAAGTGCTCATATCCATGTGAGGCTAGGGCTACCATACTGGAAAGCACAGGGTCATGGAGCTTTGCCATCATGACAGAAAGATGATGAATGTCGTGTTTCTGAACTTTTCTCAAGAGTTGGGTTACCAAGCCCCTTCTGCTAATACTTGAATGATCATAACTCAGATTTTAGAAAAGGCAAAGTTTCAAAACCTTGTATTATATGAATTTCACTCCTAGAGAAATAATGTTCAATTTGGAGGTAGAAGCAAGTTTGGCAAGTTGGAGGTAATGTTCTCTTGACTTTGAGTTGATGATTGGGTTGGTAGAGGGCTGAGAACTGTTATTCTGTCTCTTTCTCTTTTTCTCACTGGTTTCCAGCTTTTGTTTTTACGTTAACTCTACCTTTTGTCTCTCTCTCCCCACAATTCAAAGAAAAAATGTCTTCGGGATCACTGCACATGGCTAGAACTGGAATATATTAAGAGCTGATGCCACGTGAATTTTTTTTTTCATTTCCCCTGGACAGTAATATTTGATATTCGGTTGTGGAGAAGGTTTATTTTTTGGTCACTAAAACTAGCTCTAGATATTCTTCAACTTCCACTAAAGTTTGCTTCACAATACTGTATTGTAGGGAAATGACGGAAAGGAAGTGTCATGTTATTCACATCACCATTCCAACAGGCCCACACGCCAATGGTGACATTTAGTGATTGCAATAACAGAGTCAACTGAGAATACTGGTATTTCAGTATTTAACTGCAGAAGACATGTTTAAAACATTATATTTTGAGGGGAAATGGAAGTCCAACTTTTTATTGTAACAAAATTATAAATTTTATTCCAAAAACAAAAATCATGACTTACCTTTTTCTTCCTTTTGAAAAATTTTCTGTCTTTTATTTATTCTTAGACTGTCCCAAGGAACAAACAGCTTTATCTTCTTTAGTTTCATTATGTATAGATGGATAAACTGAAGAAGAAAT
Organism: Macaca nemestrina; assembly: GCF_043159975.1. Lineage (NCBI taxonomy): Eukaryota > Metazoa > Chordata > Mammalia > Primates > Cercopithecidae > Macaca > Macaca nemestrina. Next base: position 152,577,639 of record NC_092145.1, read on the forward strand.
TTCCTGTGTTAATTTCAAATTTTCGTATACATATTTCACTTATTTGGAAAACTTCTCAGGAGTTACTCTGGGGATAGGATTCTCACTTTGTCTTTTTTGTTGTTGTTCTTCTTCTTAAGAATTTTGAAATTCACTTCTTGGCATACATCACTATGTACCCAATGAATATGTACAATTATTATTTGTCTATTTTTTAAAAAAGAGAAGAAAAGAAAAAGGTTTTAAAAATGTGGAGCTAAGTACCAAAAGAAATACTTAAAAAATTGTTTTCAGTATAAAAAAGTTTCTAACATTTCTATTCGAGGACACAATTTTGTTGGTAAAGAAGAGTCTTATTCACCAAATATTTTCATCATAAATTATTAGTTATGAATAAATATTGAATTCATCAATAAATATGAGTGAACATGAGTGACTCACTGGAATTAATAAGTTGTGGATTCCAGTTTCAGGTTACAGTTACTGATCTTGATTTCAGGGCTATAATATAACCTGCATATCCTGGTAATCATGTATCATACGATTCATATCAACTTTTGGTAGTTGTTTCAATGCCATAGACAGTCCTTCAGGAATGGCCCCAGACTGGTTCATTATTTTTAATTTTAATTTTATTATTATTAATATTTTTTGAGATGGAGTCTCACCCTGTCACCCAGGCTGGAGTGCAATGGTGCAATCTCGGCTCACTGCAACCTCTGCCTCTGGGGTTCAAGTGATTCTCATGCCTCAGCCTCCCAAATAGCTGGTATTACAGGCGTCTCCCACTACATCCAGCTAATTTTTGTATTTTTACTAGAGATGGGGTTTCACCATGTTGGCCAGGCTGGTCTTGAACTCCTGACCTCAAGTGATCCACCCTCCTTGGCCTTCCAAAGTGCTGGGATTACAGGCATGAGCCACTGTGCCCGGCCTGTCATTTATTCTTTATCTGGTTCAGGAGTTAAACTGGAGCTTATTTATGTATTTATGTATTTATTTATTTATAGAGATGATGTTTCACCATATTGCCCAGGCTGGTCTCAAACTCCTGATCTCAAGTGATCCTCCTGCCTCAGCCTCCCAAAGTTCTGGGATTACAAGCGAGAGCCACTGCACCTAGTCTGGTTCATTCTTAAGCTTTGGACGTTTCCCTCTTTGGCGGGCAGGCTGCCAGTCATTCAGTTTCTGTTCAGTTTTTCTAACTGGGAAAATTAGCCTTAGTATTGTATGATTCCTCTAGTCTAGGAGGTACAGTTTGAGGATGCCCTAATTTCTCCTCTTTCCCAGACAATTTCTGGGGGCGAGGGAAGGGTAAGTTAGGTTGAGATGGCTTGAGAGCATAACAAATGAGAGCATCAAAAGTGTCAGAAGTGCAGATAGAAAGACAACAGAGTTTCTATTTTAATCCAGGAACAGACTGCATTTTGGTGTTTACCAAATAGCATAGTTAAAATGCTATATATACAAAGTAAATTTGCAACACATTACTTATGCAGTTGACCTTATCTCACTTTTAAGGATTCATGTCCTACTGTATTCCTAGACACTCCAGCCTCAAATATTTGAAGATCAGCAATCCTTTTGGCATCACTTCAGCTTTCTTTTCTATAGCTAAATTTAAGAAAAATACATTTACTAATTCTTACTTTAAACACATGGTCCTTAAAACATTTCTATCTGAATCTCTGTCTATCTGCATATCCTGGTATCCATATATCAAAAGTCTGCAATCATGTCCTCTACACTGGTTACATTTGAGGTGAACTTTGGGTATGTCATTTCAATGCCTTTTCCCCCAAGTACTTTACATTTTGTAGAATTGAATAATTTTTCTACACACAATAAAGTCCTTTCTACAATTTAGTTAATGAGTTCTATGATGTTAGATGTCTTGCTTGGCTTACTTTTTTTAGTTATAAATTATTATGTAGAGAATATCTACATTTAAATCTTGGCTTTTTTTTCACTATGTAGGGCCAAATTCTTTGATATAGAATTGCTAAGTCCAAACCAAATACCTGTTTGCACTTGAGGCATATTGTCATGCTGTCTTCCAGAAATGTGCAGCCTCCGAGAATGCCTTCTTCACTGCCCTTCTGTTGGTGTCATTTTAAAGTGGTTGATCTAGACCTCTCTTCTAAAATAATAATGCTGTCGGGATCAAAAGACAAAATACAGAAATTATAGGTCTCTTTCATTTTCTGTTTATGCAAAGATTGGTTGAAGACATCATTTGGCAATGGAGACCGGGGCGGGGGGGGGGGGAGGGGAGCGGGGAACAGATAAATAGGTGCAAGCATGATGCTTTTAGATACTCTTCAGTGAGTATCTGTAAAAGTTCTTCCCTGAATGGAAATTTGTCTCCAAAACAGGGTTCCTGTGTCTCTTCTTCTATCACGTTGCAACCTTTCCAAGGACTTTTTTTTTTTTTTTTTTTTTTTTTTGAGACGGAGTCTGGCCCCGTCGCCTAGGCTGGAGTGCAGTGGCACGATCTCGGCTCACTGCAAGCTCTGCCTCCCGGGTTCACACCATTCTCCTGCCTCAGCCTCCCGAGTAGCTGGGACTACAGGCACCAGCCACCACGCCCGGCTAATTTTTTGTATTTTTAGTAGAGACGGGGTTTCACCGTGTTAGCCAGGATGGTCTCGATCTCCTGACCTCGTGATCCACCCGCCTCAGCCTCCCAAAGTGCTGAGATTACAGGCGTGAGCCACCGCGCCCGGCTCCAAGGACTATTTTTGCTTAAACAATATATTCAAACATCGGAGACCACACTGTTAGAATCATAATTATTTGAAATGTACATATACTGGACTAACCAGTTATATATGCACTGTCTTTTTTATGTGTCATAAAAGTAAAGTCCCATACATTCATAAGGTAGTGTACCCTATGCTGAAGCCCCTGTATTGTTAAATATACATATTGAAACCCAAAAGGCTCAAAGAATTGACATCATACTTTAATATCACAGACTAACGTGGATCTTCATGGAACCGGAGATAGTGGATTAAGTAGTTTCCACCACCACAAAACCTCGTACGTCTTCTTATCTGGACTTGGTGTCTGACATTTAAACCAGCTAAAAATTCTGCAAGATTTAACAAACAGCTTCCAAAGTGTGTGTGTGTTTTTTTTAAATTCATGATGTTTGCTAATTCATACCTTGAAGGTATGTACTTTACTCAGTGGAATCTCAAACGAGGTGCTAGGAGGTGGCTGGTGATCTAAACACTTTAGGAAGAGCTAACTTAATCAGAAAAGTTTCTAAATTTTTCTTTTGCAGCCCAACTTTTCTTTCATCCTGTCTTGTTTAAAAGATTTAAATTTCTTTAGACTGATGAGGATGGTGGTTCAAGCCAAGAAAGTGTGGGTGGGAATGCAAAGCCTTGCTTTGTAACTAGAATGCAAATGCTATTCTAACATAATTTGAACCTGATTGAGCTGCCCAAATTTCAACTATCCTGGAGCAAAACACAGGAAATCTGTACCACAGCCAGAAAGATTCTCTGAATTCCAAATGGAAACAGAGCGTTTCTCCATTTCTTGGAGTTGTATTGGGCCCAAATGTGTAGCCTAGAAAATAATGGTTAAATGTTGTTTCTGGACCAACTGTTGAGTTAGTTTTAAAGTTTCTACCAGAAAAAAAAAAAAAAAATAAAGAGAAAATTACCTACATATAAAAAGTCACAAAATCAAACTGTCTTTTTGGCTTAACATTTTCTTCACATTATTTTATTGAAGTTTGTATTAACTTTTTCTTGAAATGAAGTGTTCTATGGCTTTTGTTCCAAAAACTGTGAGTTTCCTTTCATTTACCCTGCTGTCACAGCATCCAAGAAAGAACACGTTACCATGATTGCAGCCCAGAAAGAATTGGTCCCTTAACTTTTGATAAGAACAAGAACAAAATAATAGACATCACTTTCCTATTTCTTCTTGAGTACTGGACACAATTCTGATTTTTTTTTTCCACTCAACCTTCATTTTTGGCTTCAATAACTTGAATTGGTAGTATAAAATATACTAGAATGGCTATAATCATAAAAGATAGAACATAATAAGTGTTGATGTGGATGTAGACAAATTGGAACCTTCACACATTGCTAATGGGAAGGACAAATGGTGCAGCCACTTTGGAAAATAGTTTGGCAGTTTCTTACAAAGTTAAAGACAAATGTACCCTGCGCTACAGCAATTCAACTCCTACGTAGCGACCCAGGAGAAATAAAACATGTGACTTGCACATAAATGTTCACAGCAGCATTATTCCTAAGAGCCAAACAAATGGAAACAACCCAAATGGCCATCAACTGATGCATGGATGAACAATATGTGGTATGCCTATACAATGAAATACTGTGGAAGTTTGAGTCCAGGCAAGAGACAAACCATGCAGTGGGATTAAATAGGGAGAGTTTAATGTGAAGAATTATGAAGAGTTATGAAAGAGTAACTATAAGACATGCAGAGACTCAACTCTGTTTGGTATTTTAGAGCTCAGGGAGAGAGTTCAAAGGACACACTAGGAAAGGGTTTAGACTTTCCTGGAAAAGGTATATGGCACTGCCACCTAAGAGTGGAGATGTTTGGAGATTTGGCCAAGCCAGAGTTGATCTTGAGTTGCTGGGCAAACTGTGGGCCACCTTCTAGAGTGCAGGTGAGAGGGCAGGTGATCGGCAACCACCGTGTTAGGGAGTCTGTGCATTGGAGTGGACAGAAGATTCAAAGGGACACAGCCATGTGGGAAGTTTGAAGAAGGACAACAGCTTGATGTGTCAGACTCGGAAGGGAATTCTGATTTCTGAGCTGAGGAAGCTGGGGAAATAATATTGCCAGGTCTAGGTGTCAGAGTTGCTGAAAGGCTGCAACCTGGGCTTATGACTGGAAGAGATGCCACCAGACGTCGTCATAACCGCACTTCCGATTTCACCCCCTGAGCCGGAAATTGTAGCCTTTCTTTTGCACTATCTCTCCAGCACCCTCTGCTGAGGAAGCTTAACGTGGTGCTCACGTTAAAGGAGCAGAGCTTCAGGGGATTCCCTTGTTTATCCGAAAATATATTAAGGGGTGCATGGGGAGCTGATATCAATGTGTTATCAGCACACTGATAACAGAAAAATTCTATCCAGCAATTTATAAAAAAGGAAAAAAGTATTGGCACCTCCTACAACATGGATGAAACCGAAGCATGATCCTGAGTGAAAGAAGCCAGTCACATAAAACCACATCCTGTAGGATCTGATTTATGCAAAATGTCTAGAATAGACAAATGCATGAAGGCAGAGAGTAGATGAGTGTTTGCCAGGGGCTGGAGGGAGAAAGAACAGGGTGTGAGTAATAAAAGGTGCAGGGTTTCTTTTTGGAGTGATGAAAATACTTTAAAAGTAGATTATGGTGAAGGTTGCACAATTCTGTAAATGTACTGAAAAAACATTGAAATGTACACTTCAGAGGGGTGAATTTGATGGTATATAAATTACATCTTGATAAAGCTCTTAGACGACTTCTACCATGTAATTAAAATTTTTTATTTTAAAATATTTATTTTCATTTTTGCAGACTGAGGGGTACAAGTGCAATTTTGTCACACTGATATACTGTGTAGTGGTAAAGTCTGGGCTTTTACTGTAACCATCACCCAAATAGTGTACATTGTACCAAATAGGTAGAATTTCATCCCTTAACCCCCTTCCTACCCTCCCTTTGGAGTCTCCAGCATCTATTATTTCATTTTGTATGTCCATGTGCACCACTATTTAGCTCCCACTTTGTAAGTGAGAACATTCAGTATTTGACTTTCTGAGTCATTTCACTTGGGAAAATGGCCTCCAATTCCATTCATGTTGCTGCAAAATATATAATTCCACCCATTTTTATGGGTGAGCAGTATCTCATGGTGTCTGTGTACTATATTTTCTTTATCCAATCATCTGTTAAAGGGCAGGTAAGTTGATTCTGTGACTTTGCTGTTGTGAATAGTGCTGCAATAAACATATGAGTGCAGATGTCTTTTTATATAATGATTTATTTTGGGTAGATACCCAGTAGTGGGATTGCTGGGTCAAATGGGAGTTTTATTGTTAGCTCTTTGAGAAATCTCCATACTATTTTCCATAGAGGTTGTATTAATTTACATTTCCACCAATAGCATATAAGTGTTCCCTTTTCTCTGCACCCACACCAACATCTGCTGTTTCTTTACTTTTTAATAATAGCCATTCTGACTGGTGTAAGATGGTATTTCATTGTAGTTTTAATTTGCACTTCTCTGATGATTAGTGATGCTGAGCCTTTTGGAAAAAAAAAAAAAAAACTTTTTATGAGATGCAGCTTTGTTTGAATTCACCATGTTGTGTTTCTCTTAACCCAAAGAAGAGAGGAGTTGGTAGCATTGAGAAAAATTATTTAGTTAGTGTTTAGAATTTCGTGTCAGCTAGACTTGGATAATTAGAATAGTTTTAGAAGTCATGATGACGCTACATTTATTTGCTTGCAATGTGACTACATTCTAATTTTATTTCTGTTCATTTATTTTTGCTATTACCTCTTTTCAATAGTTGGATATTTATATGGTACAAATCTCTGGACTCAACATATTAATTTCCATTAAGTCATCTTTCCTCTTCCGGATCTTTTCTCCCTAGCTTAATAGTACACACTGAAAATAGGAGAAATCTAAATCTGTAACTCGTTTTGAGAGTGTTACTGAAGTAAAAGGGTTGGCATGTGGAGTGACAACAGTAAAAGGCCAGCCTCCTGCCTTTTATCCATCCTTTTTCACTTAGGTGTGAGCTTAGTCTTTCCATCATATCCTATTTACAGACAGAAGAAAGGCTTTACATTGACTGACAACTGCAAGGGCCACGTTAGACTAAGAGAAGGGAGGTTTTCTGTAATTAATAAAAACTGACCCACAGGAGTGGCTGTTTGGTCCAATTTCATCCTGCAACAAACCCAAATCCAATCAGATGCACATGTTCTGGTGTGTGCAGTCTAAATTTTGCAGCAGTGTGGCCTGATATGGAGATAAAGAGGACAGGGACAGATAGACCATGCATCACACCTGCTATATATTATTGGATTCTTATATTTATCAATATTAAACCTCTGTTTTGCCACACAGAATTGATTGTGATGTGTTTCTAATTCCCATAATAGATTTCTTCATTTCCATTTTGCAGGAGTAGCTTATTAAGGTTGGCTAGGCTGCCCGTAACCATGTGAAGGACTTCAGTTTGGTCTTTTAATCACTGCAGACATGGGATGCTGATTTTGTGAATAAAGAGCAGAAAATGAATGGGGGTAAGATGCTAATGGGTCGAAAATCCATTTCCCTATTATGAACCAAGGTGAGAGGAGAATTATTAGCATGGCACTTCATTTAGGAGGCCATCTGCTGTGCATTGTGCCTGGGAAAGAAGGATGTTGCTGAAGTCACCAGGTCTGTACTGGGTCAGAACTCATGTCCAGATGTCACCTCTTGGAGCAGAGTAGAGCCATTTTATTTCCACTCTCTCCTCTACCTCTGCAGCCAGTAAAACATCTTATTCTTTGAAATTCACCAAGAGAAGGGAAAAAATAAAGAGACTTGGATCCATAGTCATCCCTCCATTTCCAAGTTGAAGAAGAACAGGGAGGCTTTTGTCTATGTCTTGGGCAATTAGATTAGCAACATTGGAATGTGAGCATGGAATCTTTGTTCAGAGGGCCAAAATTCAGAGATAGAGTCAGAAAAACCGAGATTTGAGAAAGACTTGTAGAAAGATTGTCCTGATGCAAAGAAGATGATATGAGGAGATACCTGGAAACTCGGATACATAGGGTGCAAAGCTTATGACTCAAGTAAAAGACAAATACCCTGCTGGCCTGACTAGGCTTTAGAAAAACAGAGGGCTGCTCATTATCGATTAAGAACAAACCCAGAGTAGACTGAGAAGGAAGCAGACATATAACTTACCTGTTATTTTAGCACCAGAAAATCAGGACTCATGAAAAGTGGAGAGGTCTTTCCCTTTTCTTTTCTTTCCAAGTCTACCTAAATATACTATGTAAACGCTATTCTCTCAGTACCTCTTGCCCATCCAGTAAACACTTCATGTGGATGTAGTGCTGGGCCCTTTTTGGTTACTGTGACATCTACTCCACAGATATATTTGTTATTTAACACAGGCCTTCTAAAGATACAACTTCTTTACCCAGTTGCTTGACTCGGGGTGGAAACATCATGTACAAGAAGGGCCATAGAAAAGATATTTTGAAGCAGATGGACCTCTTTAAAAGACTAATTTTAGATAGATTCAGAAAAATGCAAATATGCGATTTCACTTGACCATAGTATTAGCATCATATTTAACATTTTAGTCTGGACCATCTGGGGCTGATTCTCATCTTTAGAAATTTTATGGAAGCTATTTTGGCTCTACTTGGGAAAGTTTTGGTTGAGTTACTAGCAGTATGAGAATCTAGTCCTGTTGCTGAAATAGAAAGATGATTTTTTAAAAATCTCTTTTAGAGAAAAGTTGCTTTAGGAAGAAGAATTTGCGAACTTAGAATATATTTAAGAGATGAAGAACATTTCAGCTACCAATTTAAAACTCAAATAACAATCACTTGTATATGAGTAAGACCTCCTATTTCCTTTGGATTAGAAGACCCTCAATTATCCCATATGGTCAATGTTTCTGTGCTATTCCTTGCTGCAAACATCTTTGGATGAGTTTGCTGTGTTTCCTGAGAAAGTTCTGGGTAAGGACTCATGTGATATGGTAAGACAGTAGAGGAAAACAGTCTTTCTCCTCCCTATCTCCGTGTAAACACCTTCTTTTTCAGTCTCAAATGCTCTGTGCAGGCTGCTAAAATATGTTGTGAGTCATTCATTTTAGAAACACAATTTATTTTAGAACATGCACAAATGCTGTTATACATCCACATAAGCCTTCTGAGGAAAAAATAACACCCCAAATGTTTCAACCTTAGCATCTTTCTTCTTTAATTTTTAAAAAACGTCCTTTCTTTGTTCTTGCCCGTATGGGTACATATTTTTTTTAAAAATGGTTCAATTATAGTAAAACATGTAGTACAAACTATTTTGAGGATGGAATTATTTTACTTGATTTGCCCTTGTACAGAACAGAAAATTGTATTCAAATAATTTTGTTAGATCTATCAAATCTAATAATATTCATTTAATACTCCCCAAAAAGATTATTTAATTCAAACATCAGGAAAAAAATGAATTTGTATTCTGTCTTAAAAACAGAAACAGTTTTAAGGTTATAGTAAGCATTTCAAATTTAATACAAAAGTCTGAGTAATGCTTTCGTGGATGAACATACATTATACATTCCATTTAAAATTATTTTCTTGTCACATAGTGGTGTGTACATTTTCAATTATTCTGTTAATTCAAGGTGCTACTGCTGTCTGTAGAAATTCAAGTTGGCCACTGGCACAGCATTAGTGAATTACAAGTGGGTCACAGATGATTGAAACTACAAATAATTGGATGAACCCCAGCCATGAGTTATGTAGGTGGTCCTAGCTGCAGATCCAGAGCTAGTCATGGCCTTTGATTTGCCTCTCCTTTTGTGGTTGGGAAATCAAAGATGGAATTCAAGACATCTGCCTATACACTTCATTATGGACAAGTGGGTTGTGGACATGTGTTTGCTTTTGTCTGTTTCCATCTGCTCCCCACTTCGTCTCTTGTTAAAAGTACCCTGATTTTCCTTTGTGCAATTAATTACTCTCCCTTGCTTAAGAATGTGGTATGGGAGTCTTGAGCCCACTTCTGTATTCTAGGAGATTTTAATTGCCTTGTACGATCAAGAGCTCTTGTGATACTAACCACGATGACCAGTCTTGGAATGGTCAGGTTACCCAATTCAGGGCACTGGGAGAATATGAACACCACAGTGCATCTACCAGCCATGAGCTACAAGAGATGCTCATTTCTTCCATGACCAGGATGAGGACTTGAGGCTGGTACTAGATATTAACTATTCAGTGATGACAATGTAGAGCCCCATCTACTGAGGTGCTGCCAGTTGGAGCCTGTGGTTTGAGTCAGGCCTGGAGAAGACAGCAGTGAGATAGCAATGGGTCCTTGGTTACTTGATTTGAGCAAGTTTCTTGATCAGGTCTAGTCCAATGGATTTTTTTCCCAGTAAGCCCAGTAAATTACCTTTGTTATCCAGTACAGTAGCCACTAATCTCATGTGCTTATTGAACATTTGAAATATGGCTCCTCCAACTGAGATGTGCCGTAAATGTAAAATACACACTGGATTTCAAACTTAGTACAACAAACATTTTTATATTGACCTCATGTTGAAATTGTAATGTTGAATTTAGACATAGTGGGTGTATTGGTCAATTTGCATTCTTATTATAAAATATTGAGACTGGGTAGTTTACAAAGAACAGAAATGAATTTTTTTATAGTTCTGGTGGCTGGGAAGTTCAAGATCAAGGCATCGCAGGTTTGCTTATCTGGTGAGGGCTACTCTCTGTTTCCAAGTTGACATCTTTTGCTGCAACCCCAGGAGGGGAGGAACACTGTATCTTCACAGGGCAGAAGGTGGAAGAGCAAGTTAGCTGAGCGCTGGGTGAAGCTTTTTATATAACTCTACCTCCTAGCACTATCACACTGGTCATTTAGTTTCAACACCTGAATTTCCAAGGGGACACATTTAAGCCATAGCACTGGGTCAATAACTATGCTATTAAAATTACTTTCACCCATTTCTGAAATTACATAATCGGCTTGTATCTGTGGCCCTGGTTGTATTTCTATTAGAAAACAATGGCTTAACCCATTTTGAATTTTCTTGATGACATGTAATGTAAAGATTTTAAAACTGACACCATAACTTACTTTTCAAATCCCAGTTGGATTACACCAAGTTTGACTTTCATACTTTGAAAAGCCAGTTCTAAGTTAGAAATGATATGTATATAAGCATCCGAGCTAGCAAAGTCCAAAGTCAAGTTAATGCTGTATGTGGTTTTTTATTGGTGACATTCTCCAAAGTTCTTTGGCTGATAGGCTTTATGTGTGAGAACTCTGAATGGCATAGGCTTTATTGTCTCTCAAAATATACAACTGTTTTCTGTACTTCTTATTTTCAAAGTCACTGCAATAGCCTAAAAGTGAGCTTAAATCCTTTCCCCCTTGGCTGTAATATCAGTATGGTATCCAGCCTCCAAGATGGCCCCTAATGACTGGGCTGACTTGTATAAGCGATAGGATACTGAGGTAATGATGGCATGTGAATTTGAAGCGTAGGTCATAAGAGACATTTGAGTTTCCCTCTTGCATTCTTTTGGCTAACTCACTTGGGAGAAAGCCAGCCACTGTGTTGTAAGGATACTCAAGCAGCCCTGTGAGGAGATCCATGGGATGAGTAACTGAGAAGGCAGGCCAGTAGCCATGTGGCTGAGCCATCTTGCCAGAAGATCCTCCAGCCACATAGAACCTTTTGAGACTGAAGCCCTGATGGACAACCTGACTTCAAGCTCATGAGGGACTTTGAGCCTGAACCTCCCAACTAAGCCACTCCAAAATCCCAGATTCATGAAAAAATGGTATATCTTTATTGCTTTAAACTGTGAAGTAGTAGGATCATTTTTTACATACTGATAGATAACTATTACAGTCACATTTTATATGATAAGAATCATCCTACACATTATTTTTATTTTTCAAGAAAATCAACCCTCAAACTTGTTTCTTGTTGCTAAATCACTTACTTACTTTCTCCTGTTGATTTTTCCACTGAAATACTTGCTATCCTATTTATATGGTTCCATCTAAGGTGTCCGAGATATGCCATCCTTTTTCTCTTTAAGCTCAAGAGGAGTTTGGGCTGTAAAAAGTGACTGGTTAGTTCTGAAGAGGCAGATGTCTGTTTTTAATGCTTCGCATTACTTGAATCAAAGACAATTTCAGGCTTAAAAGGTCTTTTGGAGGTAAATGAGCCCAGTTCCTCCTCTAGACGCTTAGAAATTCTCTCCACCATTCCCTCCAGGGGTCACTCAGCCTACACTTAAATATGGTGCTAGAGGACATCCACCTCTGACATTAGCTCTGTGGTAATGTGAGACTGCTCTAAATTTTAGAACAGGGTTATTTATCTTGGGGACCTTGGATTCTGCTGAAATATATAAATAAACTACAGGTGTCCCTGAGCCCCCTGAGATGATATTCATGCATGAGATTGCACGCCTGATTTTTTTTTTTAACATGGAAAATTATTATGACTTTACTACTCAATGAGGTTAGTAGGTATTTTTAGAACCAATATATAAGAAATTAGCTTATATTGAGTCAAAATAGATGTCTGCAACTTCTCCACTTCAGTTTTGGATCTTTACAGAGGCATATACAAAAAGAAAAACCCCTGTGCCCTTGTCTGGTTCCCATATTCTACTATCTATCTATCTATCTATCACTATCTATCTTCTATTTGAGGCAGGGTCTCACTCTGTTCCGCAGGCCACAGTGCAGTGGTGCAAACATAGCTCACTGCGACCTTGACCTCATGGGCTCAAGTGATCCTCCCACCTCAGCTTCCTGAGTAGCTGGAACTACACGCATGCACCACCACAAACGGATAATTTTTTAATTTTCTTGTGGAGATGGGATGTTGCTATGTTGCTCAGGCTGGTCTCGAACTCCTGGCTTCAAGTGTTTCTCCTGCCTTGGCCTCCCAAAGTGTTGGAATTACAGGTGTGAGCCACTGCGCCCAGCCAAGTTAAACTTTAGAATCCTCACCAGCTATGGTATAATCTTTGTCAACAGTGTCAGGCCTCTGAGCCCAAGCCAAGCCATCATATCCCCTGTGACCTGCATGTATACATCCAGATGGCCTGAAGCAAGTGAAGAATCACAAAAGAAGTGAAAATGGCTGGTTCCTGCCTTAACTGATGACCCTCCACCATTGTGATTTGTTCCTGCCCCACCTTAACTGAGCAATTAACCTTGTGAAATTCCTTCTCCTGGCTCAGAAGCTCCCCACTGAGCCCCTTGCGACTCCCGCCCCTGCCTGCAAGAGAAAAACCCCCTTTGACTGTAATTTTCCACTACCCACTCAAATCCTATAAGATGGCCCCACCCATATCTCCCTTTGCTGACTCTTTTCGAACTCAGCCCACCTGCACCCAGGTGAAATAAACAGCCTTGCTGCTCACACAAAGCCTGTTTGGTGGTCTCTTCACACGGACACGTGTGACAAACAGGACCGTTTGTCAACCATTTGAATATAACTATTATGTGTGAATTTAATAAAACCATTTTCATCTAATCCTGTCATCCATAGAAAAAGTGTTCTAAATGATTTTTGAGATTTCTTAAGCTCTAAATGTCTGGATTCTTTCTAAATATTTCAACTATTATCCTACAGCACCATCAACTTTGTTTCCACCCTACCTTTTCAGTGTCCCACTCATTAGCCCAAAGTAAATGACTATTTTCAAGTCACTTTTCACAGTTTTGAGTCCAGAGTCAGTGTTTTGTTGATTTTTGTAACCCAAATCTAACACGGTAGTACCTAAAACATCAACATCTATTAAATGTTTATTGAAGAAAAGCATGTTGAGTTAACATTCAAGAGCCATTACGAGTATCTTTGAAAATAATTTAATATTCTTCTTTTTAGAAATTCAACCCCCCATTATTATTAATTATAAGAAAAAACTTTCTCCAAAATTTGTTAATGCCAAAAGAAATATAAAGTCTTTATTTCCTAAAGGGCCGTTTACCTGGAGATTTCTTTACATTTTAAGAAAATAGGACTAGGTCAGCCTTGGGAGAATTGTTTGCAATTTCAAAAGTGGATAATGACTTGGGAAGCTTGTTTGCTCGCTTGTTTTCCCTTTTCAAAGCCCTTCTGGTGGTCTATTTGCATAAGTACTTGAGTGCACTTTAATGCTTATACGAATGATGATCAGACCCACAGAACTTGGATTTATTATAAATATGAAACATGTATAAAGTAGAAACTGATTATCCTGAAATCCCAACTAAAATCATAATAAAAGGCTTTTTAAAAGTGAATTTTGCCTAAAGACTACCTTTATCCAATTCCAGCACTATATTGACCCACAAAAGTGGGCCCATACAGACAGCAGATGTGGGGGAAAAAAGACAGAACAGTTCATTGACTTAGACAATTACACTGAACTCTGCAGGGAGATGGGACCTAAATTTAAATTGAATTAGTCAAGACTCAAATGTATGCAATCATTAAACAAATAAGCAAACACCTGTTGACAAATTTGGGTCATTCAGGGACTTAGAATAGGTCAGCTATAAAAAGTAGAATAAAACCAAATGCATGCACAAAGAAACAGAACTAATATGTATTCAGTGACCCACATCACCACACACTGAGCTAAAAGCTTTACATAACTGATGGTTTCCCAGCCTGTGGCATATTAATGCACTGGCCACATGGGTAGGGTTATAATTTAAAGCTCCCCATCAGGCTTCAAAACCACTAAAAGGTTCTCTCTTCTAATGTTCCAACCATCCTAACACATAGGCCATTGATTGGAAGTGTGGTCTCTCTACCAGCAACCTTATCACTGCCTGGATACTCAGAGAAAGGCAAACCTTGAGCCTCAGCCGAGGCTTATGGATCAGTGTGGAGTCCAGGAATCTGTGTTTCACAGACCCTTAGTGCACACTTAAGATCTAGAACCACTGGTCGTCTGATTTCATGATCATTCTACAGATAAAAACTTTGAATTCAAGAGATGCTAAAAAAAAAAATCCTGAAAGTCAGGCACAGTGGTTCATACCTGTAATCCCAGAACTTTGGGAGGCCAAGGTGGGAGGATCACTTGAGCTCAGGAGTTTGAGATGAGCCTGGGCAACATAGTGATACCCCATCTCTACAAAATAAAATTTAAAATAAATTAGCCAGTTGTGGTGGTGCACACCTGTAGTCCCAGCTACTCAGGAGGTTCAGCTGGGAGGATCACTTGAATTCAGGAGTTTGAGGATGTAGTAAGTCAGGACTGCACCACTAAACTCCAGCCAGGGCAACAGAGTGAGACTCTGTCTCAAACAGTCAAAACAAAGAAACATAAAACCAAAAAATCCCAAGGTTAAGCAAATTAGTAAGAGATGTAGGTAGGTCATGAAACTGGATTTGATTTGGCCAGAAAATGTGAGCTCTTCTGATTTCACCACAAGGTCAACCAAAAAGAACTTAGGGTCTGTTTAAGAAACAATTCCTGCTTAGCAAGCATGAAATTATTATTTTAATAATTTGATTAATGATTTTTAGTCATTATACTTACAGGCCAGGAATAAATTCAAACAGAGCAAAGTAGGGCATAAGAATAAATTATAGTGCTAAGTAGGTTTTGTGTCATTTCAGAATGCAGTCTCTTCACTCTGGCTAGCTTGCTTGCTAATTACTTAGTGTAATGCTCCATCTTCCCAATGCATGTGCTTATCATATATTCTTAGTTATGACTTCAATGGAAGGGAACTTACCACTCATTTTATGTCAGTTTTGTATGAATCTTGTATACTCCAACTACAATAAAAATGAGAGATGAATAATGATATTAAATCTGAGTGGTGGGCTGGCTAGACAGTATTTAAATGTATCTCTGAGACAACATTTTGTTAACAGTATACTAAGCAAGATTCGTATCTTCTTGAATCTTAAGAGCACACGCCAGAATAACTATACTCTTTGTTCCCAAAGGACTATCATTATGTAACTACTATTAATGATGTAAGTACACAGTTAACAGACTTATAATGATATAAGTATATATGCTTGTATAGAGTTATAAAATATAAGTGTGCAACTAGTGTAAGTATATAATTATTGCTTGCATGGCCTTCTTTTATGTTATCTATTTCATTATTTATTTTATTAGAGTAAGGAACATCTTGTTATTTTAATCATGCATTATTTAGGTTAAATATGGGAGATATTTAGGAGAAGGAAGCCAATATTGAGCACCATAAACAGAAAGCAAACAAAAGTGAAAACCAGCAGAATGAGGGCTGATAAACAAAAAATATGAACACACATTCCAAAACTTCAGACAGTTGCAAAAAGGGAAAGTGTCAAGCCCTAATAGTTTTGCATTGACAAAGGTCCTGGGAATTTGACCAGCTTGTAGAGGATTGTATAGAAAGAGTAAGTAGGTGAATTAAGTAAAAAAAAATCATTAAAAAAACAATGAAGAGTGGCGGAGGTTACCTATCTGTCTCTGAAGCATAAGCAATAACAATTATTATGGCTTGCCACTTTTCAGGACTTGCTAAATCAAGAGAATGCACTTTTGGAGACCGAGGTGGGTGGACTGCTTGAGTCCAGGAGTTTGAGGCGAGCCTGGGCAACATGGAGAAACCCTGTCTTTACAAAAAATACCAAAATTAACCAGGCGTGGAGACACGCACCTGTAATCCCAGCTAACTGGGAGGCTGAGACGGGAGAATCACCTGAGCCCAGGAGGCCGGGTGCAGTGAGCTGTGATTGCACCACTTTGCTCCAGCCTGGGCAACAGAGTGAGACCCTATCTCAAACAAAACAAAACAAAACAAAACAAAACAAAAATAATACAAAAAAAAATCAAGAGAATGATGCTCTGAAATCAGAAGTTATCTCCTCTATAACAGGAGATGACAGTCTTCATGTTTGGACAGATGGATGAATCTAGTACAGGCTTTTAAGAAAATCTCAGAGGAGAGAGTAAATCCCAGATTCTTAAAAAGAAAAAAAAAAAAAAGAAAAAGAAAAAATGTCACACATTGACCCAAAGAAGTCTCCCTCCTGCCACAACCCCTCCCCGAGCAACACACACACAGGATTGGATAAAGCCAGAAAATACTACATCCAGCTTTCAAACCGCTTTAACAGAGGACAAGTTTGAGCTGCACTGCGTGTGTGCATGTGTCTCTGTTTGTGTGTATTCTCATCCTAACGACTGAGTCTAAGAATCAGTAGTGTTCTTTCATGATTTTTGGTTTTTGTTTTAGAGACACGTCTCACTGTATTGCCCGAGCTGGTCATGAACTCCTGGGCTAAAACCATCCTCTTGCCTCAGCCTCTGGAGCAGCTGGGACTACAGGTGCACACCACTACCCCTGGCAAGAATCAACAGTGTTCTTAATGAAAGATGAGAGCAATGGGAATGAAAGAAAGTATCAATACTGTAATTTAAAAAAATTCCTGTGCTTAAACATGAAAAGTATATATACAATTAGTAGGTCCATTGAATTCTTGACAAAATTAACAAAAATAGATGTACATTCTTTATGAATCTTTTCAAAAACTGAAGTAAAAAGAAAGGCAATGCCTCAAATATCAAGTAAAATAAACAGGTTTATGACAGTATGAAATGAAGCTGGCCTCTCCCTGTAATCCATAAACAGCAAAAATATCAGAAGAAAAAAATCAATGTACAGGACTTTGATGAAAGAACTTTGCATAGCCAAGGTACATGCGAATGCAATAGAGACGTACTAATTCAGAGAATAAAAGGATTAAATCTAGTTCATTCACCAGGAACCATTTATTTTTCCCTTTAAAAGCATATTGATTTGAGCATTAATAACAGATAAAACACTTTGCTGAAGAATAAAGCTACAAGAGGGAGACATTGGTTGTTACACAGCAGCAACGTGGCAATAGATACCTGATACAAGAAGTGAATCATGTCATGACTGAATGTAAGGGTGGGGAAGCAACTTAAAATGGCCACACCAAGGAGAGAGGTAGACCGAGGTTGGGCACACACAGAAGAGGAGAAAGGTAATGTAATGTCAGAGGCAGAGATTGAAGTCATGTAGCACAAGCCAAGGAATTCCATCAAGCCACCAGACTCTGGAACAGGCAAGGAACAGATTCTCCCCCTACAGCCTTAGAGGGGAGGGTGGCCCTGCCAGCAGCTTGATTTTAGCTCAGTGATGCTGATTTTGTACTTGTAAACTTCAGAACTGGAGGGAATAAATGTGTCTTGTTTTAAGCCACTGAATTTGTGGTAGGTAATATGTAACAGCAGCCACCATCATACAAGGTTATTAAATGTATGTTGAATATATTATCTCAATGCATGTAAGAAAGTTGAAGCATACCACCACTTTATTCTCCATTTTTTTTTTTTTTTTTTTTTGAGACAGGGTTTTGCTCTGTTGCCCCAAGCTGGAGTGCAGTAGTACGATCATAGCTCACTGCAGCCTCAAGTTCTTGGACTTGGATGATTCTCCAGCCTAAGTAGCCAGGATGATAGGTGCATCCATCACATCCAGCTAATTAAAAATGCATTTTTTAAAGATATGGTCTAGCTGTGTTGTCCAGTCTGGTCTTGAACTCCTGGCTCAAACAAGCCTCTCAAGCAGCTGGAACTATGGGCATGTGCCACCATGCCTAGTCCACTTTATTCTTGATGAGGCTAAACAGAAAAATCTAAGTGGGGAGTTGTTTGTGAGCTTTAGTAAAATCTATGTGGACACTGATGGACATCACAGGTGCTGGGGAGACCTTTGTTAGGCAAAGTGGCCTCTGTGCTCTTGGAAACAGGCAAGGGCAGTGTCATTATGGACATTGGCATCAGTGGTGATGGTATCATCATTGGGAAGTACTGAGGATCTTTGGGGAGGTATCGGTTACAGAGAAGGAACCTCAGTATTTTCAGCATTAGGAAACCTCACCACAGCTAACTCAAGGAGGATCAAAGTGGATGTGCTCTAAAAGCCAGCAGGACTAGCTTACCAATCACACGGGAACACTTTACTCAGGATGACAAGAATTACTGGGTGACAGGCAACAGGAACTAGATTTCCTACAGTGTGGGAGGGGAAGGAGCAGAGAAATAGGATGTTGTAACTCTGTGTTCCTAAGTTTATTTCCAGTTTGTTCTGTTCCAGTATCAGTTATCTATTGCCATGCTGCTGCTGCATAACAAACAACCACATGGCTCGGCAGAAGACAAGAGTGTGTATTACTTACCTATCTGGAGCCAGCAGGGAGTCAGAGAGGTGGTTCTGTGGAGGTCAGCTGAGCTTACTCATAACCATAGACAGGTTTCCTTATTGACTGGCTTTGCAGTGCTGCAGTTTCCTCTAATCTTTGAGTAGACCAGTACTGGGACTCAGAAAATGATACCCCAAAACAAAGGCCTCAGAGGTAGCCTCAAAAGCAAAAGTTTCTCTCTGACCTCCTCTTGCCCTCCTATCTCTCAGTTCTATCCTCCCGACAGGCATCATAAAAACTAGAATTTCTCTTCCACAAGGCAGGTCCTAGAAACCAGAACCCTTTTTCCCAACAGCCAGCCACAAAACCTAAAAATAGGACTTTTGTTTCACCTGTTTGTGTAGAAACAGGTCACAAAGAATGATCCGACCTACCTGGTTTGACTGCAGGTCCTAAGACTCCCATTCCAGAGAGGGTCCCACCCCATATCCAGAAGGAAGAAGTACTGCTCAGAGAGGCAAAGAAGAATTCAGACAGACAGGCCTTGCTGGGTTTCCCCATTCAGCTGATTAGCATTAGGTTAGACCCTTTTGGTCCAATCCTATTTCTGCATGGCTGTCCATACTTTGTTGAACCTAAGCATAAAAATGGTCAACTTCCCCTGTATCTTTGGGTCTTCGTTCTAAAGGCTCCTGTGTACACATTAATAACTTCGTATGTTTTTTTTTTTTCTATTAGTCTGCCTCTTGTCAGTGATTTTTTTCAGTGAAGCGTCAGAGGGCAAAGGGAAAATATTTTCTTAGCCCTTTGTTATGGTTTGGCTGTGTTCCCACCCAAACTTTATCTTGAATTGTAACTCCCACAATCCCCACGTGTCACAGGAGGGACCTGGTGGGAGGTAACTGAATCATGGGGGCAGGTTTTTCCCATGCTGTTCTCGTGATAGTGAATAAGTCTCAGGAAAGCTGATGGTTTCATAAAGGGCAGTTCCCCTGTACATGCTCTCTTGCCTACTGCCATGTAAGATGTGCCTTTGCTCCTCCTTCACCTTCCGCCATGATTCTAAGGGACCATATGGAACCATAAGTCCATTAAACCTCTTTTCTTTATAAATTACCCAGTCTTGGATATTTCTTCATGGCAGTATGAAAATGGACTAATACATCTTTCACTAGGTTGGACATATTCTTATACCATTTGCAGAGATACAAAAGAGAACTCCAGCCTGTTCAGGTAAGAACTTGCCAATGTTCCACTTGCATAGAGGCTGGTAACATATCTCATTTGCCAAAGTAAGTCACGTGGCAGAGACCAGAGACCAGAGTTAGAAAGAACACCCTGACCACAGAGTAGAGCCACATAGCTACATGATAAAGACAAGGACATAGGGAAGGGTGAGAAGTTGGGGATAAGGAAGCAACCTACTACCTGTGGGTTAAATATTAAATATTACACTGGATTGGATAGTTAGTTTCCCTGAATTTAATAGTTGCTTATATTGCCTAATGTAATAAATTACATTATTTGCTATTAAATATATTTATTACATTATTTAATACATTCATTTACATCCATCTTTCTGTTTTAACATGAAAGTTATTTCTTGACGTTTGTTTTATCTCTATTGCTATGGTCTAAATGTCTATGTCCCTCCCACCAAAATGCATATATTGAAATCCTAACTCCCAAAGTGATGGCATTAGGAGTTGGTCCTTTGGGAGGTGATGAGATCATGAGGGTAGAGCCTCATGAATGGGATTAGTGCCCTTATAAAAGAGACCCCAGAGAGCTCCCTCACCCCTTCCACCATGTGAAGACACAGAGAAAAGGCACCATGAACCAGGAAGTGGGTCTTCACCAGACATTAAATCTGCCACACTTTGATTGGACTTCCAGCCTCCAGAACTGTGAGAAATGTCTGTTGTTTATAAGCCACCCAGGCTATGGAATTCTGTTACAGCAGCCTGAACAGACTAAGACATCTACCTTCACTCTTTGTATGTCTAAATTGACTGAATTTCTTGAAGAAACAAGTATATATTATTAGTGTCTTCAGTTTTGCCAGTAAACAATGTCATACGTCACCTAAGAAGCCACCAAAACATTTTATGAGCTAATTCACTCTGTATGATTTATTTGCAGAAATCCCTCTTAAGTAAAGTGGACTCTTGTAGGAGCTCGAAGCCACAGTTTAACTTCTGTAAGGGTGCTTGTCCCCTTTTTTCTCACTGGAGTAACTCATCCATTAATGCTGTCCTTTTATAAGCTTTTCCTAATGGTTTTCCAGGTTGGTTAAAATGAGCTATGTCCTGATTTCTCATTGCTCAGTGTACTTTTCTCCCCCATTATCTGTTTCCTTTAAATATTTCACATATTCCGTCCTCTGCCTTGTATGTACAGTGATAACACAAATTTTCAGATTTATAAAACATCTAATCTGGACTGGCTACTATGTTGAATGCTGACATCTGGATAAGGTTGCCAGATTAAATACAAGATGCCATATTAAATTAGAACTTCAGAGAAACAATGAACATATTTAAAATAAAAGTATGGTTCAAATACTGTATGGAATATACCTATACTAAAAAATAAAATAATTATTTCCCGAAATTCAAATTTCACTCAATCCTGTACTTCTATTTGCCAAATCTGACAATGCTAGATTTGTAACAAGAAGCTGGCATAATCTCTGCCTTCCCAGACATCATCATATTATAGATTTAATGGGAACACAAACAGATAATAACAAGATTTTTTTAAGTAGAAAAAAAGGTGCAGTAAAAAATGTGTTTTGGGATATTTAACAGGGATCCATAGCCATCTTGGCAGTTTCGGGACAGGCTTCCTCTCCTCCATATCTACTTGTTAAAATAGTTAGCATGTTATGCTAGAATTGTTATACTACACTAGAATTGCATTTACTGTAGGCAAGCAAGGTATTTCTGAGACACAGGGGTGTTATGAAGAAGCAGGTTTTTCTGCATACAAGTTATAAAAACATGCAGCCTCAGGCAGCATCATTAAAGTACAGTGCTGCGTCAGTATGGGCAACCCTCCCATCTGCCAGGTAAGCCTGTCTTTGCTGTGTGAGAAGGATTCATTTGGGGTGTCTGCTGTAAGGTGGACAACGTGGAAACCTTTGCAAATGGCTAAGAAGTCTGTTAAGCTACTTAGAAGAAAGCAGTTACTCATCCCAGCCTCCCCTGCTCTGGCATGTGTATACATGGACATACCCATGTGCACACAGAGACACATGCACACTCTGCCCCCATACAGTTACTCTCATCCAAGTTAAGTAGGAGGGAGAGCTGGACTGAGAAGTTTATACAAGTTGATCCCAAAGTAACTGTAATCATAAAAAATGGTTGCAACAAACTGATCGTAATCACAAAAACTGGTGGTAAGCTAGGCAATGACCCTCCCCTAACGAACCACTGGAGTGGTCTAAGGTAGTGTTTCTCAAACTCGAACCACTTTGTGTTCTTCAGAGAAACAGAGCTAATAGGATCTACGTATCTATATCTACATATTTTAGATGCCTACTGTGTGTGTGTGTACATATATTTAGAATACACACACACATAAAGAGAGTTATTATAGGATATTGGCTCATGCAATTATGGAGGCTGAGAAGGCCCACAATCTGCCTTCTGCAGCCTGGAGACCTAGGAAAGCTGGTGATGTTGTTCGAAGGTCTGAGAACCCAAGAGCCAATGGAGTAGATTCCAGTCTGGGTCTGAAAGCCTGAGAACCAGGAGTACCAGGGGCTCAAAGATTCAAAGACTGATGTCCCAGCTCAAGTAGCCAGGCAAAGGGAAGGAGAATCCAACCTTTCTCTGCCTTTTTGTTCTAGATACTGTCAATGGACTGGATGGTGCCTACTACACTGGGGAGTATGTGTGTTCTTTATCAGCCTACCATGTCAAATGCTAATGTACTGTGGAAATACCCTCACAGACACACCCAGAAATAATGTTTACCATTTATGCAGGCATCAAGTGGCCCAGTCAGGTTGACACATGAAGTTAACCACTGTGGTATGAAAAGGGGCGTGCTGATTCAGCAGGTCTGAATGAAGTCTGAGTCACTGTATTTCTAGCATGCTTCTGGGAGATGCTGATGCAGCGGGTCTGGGGACCTCACTTTCAGTAGCAGGGTCCTAACCTGAGGTTTTTGGTCTAGCCATTTCTATACCATCCTTCTGCACCAATAAAGATCTATAAATACAGATGGTGGAGTGGAATGTTGAGGTGACTCTTCATGGGAAAGAGCTAGACCTTTATTGGGAGAAACATGTTGTTGAGATGCTGGGAGGTCTTGTCTGGCCCTAGATTTAGCTTACTGAGTTGTCAGATCCTGGTCTACTGACTTCTGCCTCACATCCCAAATGGCAGAGGCTATGTGGGGTTTTGGAGAAGCCTTTAATCCTGCATCAGGAACCGAGTTTGTTGGTGTATGGATTGGCCAGCTTGTCTTCAATTAAAATCCATTAATTCAGTACCTTTTAGGTGCCTGTGGGTGCCGGGCATGAAGAGGTGGACACTGCTTAACCATTGCAGGCTAAGCTACGTATCAAGTCGTGCAGAGGAGATCAAAGGGTCTCACCAGATGACTCATCTCACAGATGGTGCATCTGAGTTCCAGACGCGTCATGGGGCTTTCTTAGGGTCACACAGTTGGCTCTGGCCAGGACTGGGACCCTGATTTCTCAACGGAGAATCCAGTGCTCCTTCCTTCTCCTCCAGGAGCCAATTAAAACCACAGACAGCACAGTGGAGAGCCTTTTAGTTGGAGTCTGGCCCCGAATTAAACTTTCCCAGCTGGTATTTTCATACCAGCCCTCAGGATCTAGTTCATTTTCTCGATGGTGTTTACATTCCCATTACACAGTATTAATCACAGAAATATTTCCTGCCATGAAAGACTCTAATTAATTTCCCGTGCTTCTTTGGTGTGTTAAACTTAAGCCATTGCATACCTTGGGGTCCACCGACATCTTTAAAATATCCTCCAAGTTGGAAGCTTACATGTGGAAGGTACAAATAAACCAACTGTAGCCCGGATTAGCCTGAAGGATGATTTTGGTTCACAGAAAAATAAACCATGATTTAACAACCTTGTCTGATCTTGCGTGAGCGAGTCACAGTGCTCGAATATGCCTGGGCAGGAGGCTGTCTTATAATGATGAATTATGGATGAAAAACCTACACATTTTCTGCTGAATCTGGGGAGCACCAATGCCCACTTCAGAAGGCTGGGAATTTCCCTTATGTGCATCCATTTTGAGGGATAAAATGTATCACTAAAATGCATGAATAATTCGACCAACATGAAATTAGTACTATTCGCCGTACATCACGAAGTTTGGGTGAAGTACTCGGCAGACAGGCCAATTATATGAGGAGGGGTAAAGAATTATGGCTTTCAAAATGCTTAGTTGTCTAAAGGCCAAAGATACATTTTTTAAAATCTTTATTCCTGAATGTCATCTCATGCATAGAGAAGAGTATAACATCAAATTTGATGATAAGCCTCAAGTATCTTGGAAGATGAATTGGATAGCTGGAAAAATTGGAACAAAATTCTATCCCTTGGGGGACATATTTCTAACTTCCTGGGGACCTTAATTTATGGTGAATTTACACATTCTACAATTTTACTATTTCAGCAAACCAGAGCATGCCAAATCAGATAGACTTACTCATGCTTAGGGAAATAAGAGATAAGAATGAAGTATCTGCCTTCCCCAAAATTTTGCATGCAGAGCCCATCAATCTATCCATCTATCTATCTATTATCTATCATCTGTGTATTATCTATTAATCTATCTAATATCTATCTATCTACCTACCTATCTTGAAACAAATTACTTCTGTGTTAAACAAGCACATCTGAACTTGTCCTGATTTGTTTTGTTTTCTTTTGTTTGAGACAGAGTCTCACTCTGTCTCCCAGGGTGGAGCACAGTGGTGTGATCTTGGCACACGCAATCTCTACTTCCTGGGCTCAAGCAATTCTCCTGCCTCAAGTGATTCTCCTGCCTCAGCCTCCTGAGTAGCTGGGATTACAGGTGCCCGCCACCATGCCTGGCTAATTTTTGTATTTTTAGTAGAGACGGGGTTTCGCCATGTTGGGCAGGCTGGTCTCAAACTCCTGACCTCAAGTGATCCGCTGCCTTGGCCTCCCAGAGTGCTGGGATTATAGGTGTGAGCCACTGTGCTCAGCCTTGCCCTGATTTTGCCCTGAAAATGAACAATTTCTGTGGCTAGTTTGATAAATCCCATGTAAATCACTGATCTACAGAAAGTTTACAATAGTATTAGTTCTCTTTCCTTTTCTATTGAGACAGGAGTCTTTGTATTATATAACTTTATGGATGGAAGGAATATTGAAAATCAGTTGTTCAACTATCTCATGAAAAAGCAAAACAGAACAGTTTAGGTGCAGTGGCTCACTCCTGTAATTCCAGCACCTTAGAAGGCCAAGGAGGGAGGATAGCCTGAGCCCAGGAGTTTGAGACCAACCGGGCAGCATGGTGATACCCAATCTTTACAAAGAATTAAAGAATTACCTGGGTGTGGTAGCACATACTTATAGTCCCAGCTATTTGGGAGGCTGAGGCAAGAGGATGGCTTTGAGCCTAGGTGTTTGAGGCTGCAGTGAGTTATGATCACATGGTTGCATTCCAGCCTGGGGAATAGAGGGAGACCTTGTCTCAAAATAAATAAGTAAATAAATAAATTAAAACTAAAGTAAGACACAAGAAAAAAAAAAAGAAGAAAAAACCTTTGGAGCAGATATGTTTGTTGTAATCAATTACTTTAAGGGTATGTCAACATAGATAACCTCAAAGTAAAATATGATTGGTCATTGAATGAGTCTGAGAAAATAAGTAATTTATGGAATTCAAGCTGGTCCTCTTCCCCAACCTATTGTCTCTCAACCCAACCACCATGTTTTCCTTTGCTTCAAGTAAAATATATAAAATGACTCTCTCACCACAGGGCCCTTGCATATGCTTTTAACCTCTACCTGAAATGCTCTCTCTCTGTATCTTAGCATGGCTCCTTCCTTGTCCTTCAACTATTAGCTTTATCCTATTTTGTACTTGTGTATTTGTTTAAATAGTTTTTTATACAGTTTTCTTTCTTTCTTTCCTTCTTTCTTTCTTTCTTTCTTTCTTTCTTTCTTTCTTTCTTTCTTTCTTTCTTTCTTTCTTTCTTTCTTTCTTTCTTTCTTTCTTTCTTTCCTTCCTTCCTTCCTCCCTCCCTCCCTGCCTCCTCTCTCCTTCCTTCCTTCCTTCCTTCCTTCTTTCTCTCTCTCCCTTCCTTCCTTCCTTCCTTCCTTCCTTCCTTCCTTCCTTCCTTCCTTCCTTCCTTCCTTCCTTCCTTCCTTCCTTCCTTTCCTTCCTTCCGAGTCTTCCTCTATTGCCCAGGTTGAAGTGCAGTGGCAGTGGCATGATCACCGCTCACTGCAGCCTCGACGTCCTGGGCCCACGATCCTCCCACTTTAGCTCCCCAAGTAGCTGAGACCAAAGAAAGGCAGGTATTATCACAGCTTGCTAATTTTAATTATTTTTCATAGCCTGGGATCTCATTATGTTACCCCAGCTGGTCTTGAACTCTTGGGCTCAAGTGATCCTCCCACCTTGGCCTCCCACAGTGCCGTGATTACAGGCATAAACCACTGTGCCCAGCCTGTTTAAATAGTTACATTTCAACTCCCAGTAAGCTATAAGCACAAGGAAAGAAGAAATAGCAAATCTCAGGGTTACTGCAGTATACCTAGTACAGAGCCTGCTGCCTGGCAAATAGTAGGCACTTGCTAGACATTCGTTATATAAATAAATGAATTGCTTTGGATCTTTATTTACCTTCCTAGGTTCCATTGAATAGAGTCATTCTACTTATTCAGTCCACAGCAGAGCATGTGTTAAGATATCCCCAGAAATGTATTCTCTGTTTAGAATCTGGTCCCCAGTGCTGCTGGGGCAGTCCAGACAAGCCAGGACATGTACCATACTCTTGCTGCAGTAGCATCAGAGCTTCCACTGGAGCCTACACATCTCAGGTGATTAAATAGCAATCATAATATGCTGGAGCCTATTCCAGCCTTGGGTGGGTGTAACCCCAGGGGGAAGCTTTGGAGAGGGCAGGAGGATTAGCTAACTACAGGATAATTTGCTCGGTAATGTGTACTGAGGACACACATACGTAGGTGGACAAGGGAAGTCTGATGAGTCACAAAGACCTGGCACAGACTGTAAAAGCACAGAGAGAAAACCGAAACTCCATCCAGGGTGGCATGGAAGCCATCTTGGGACATTAATTAGAAAGCTGAAAGCAGACAGGAAATCAGGAAATGGAGAAATTGAAGAAACCACAGAGGTGGAGGTAGTGCTGGTGGCAAGAGATTCAAGAAATTAAAAGAGAAAGAGGAGGAAGAGGAAGAGGAGGAGGAGGAGCAGAAGGAGGGAGGCAATGATTCAAGGCAATTTGCTTGCAAGCAGCTATTCAAGTGAGACAACACAGTTTGGCATCCTATGGGTGCAGAGCAGTGACAGCCCTCTCTCCTGGGGTTATGTATGGTTTCCTGAAATGAAGAAGATGAGAAGTCCCATGGCTGAATGTATGCAGCATGCTGAGTTGTTAGAAACATTTCCAGCTTAGACATTTATTTCTATGCAGAGTTACCAACACTCTCGTCCAATACGGAAATAACAAAAGAACAAGCAAGACTTAGAACTTGTTGTTTGCACTCATAATCTTGGCATGTAAAGATCATGCAGAGTCAAAATTGTGGGCTTCATTTATTAGTTGATTTTTTCAACAAATGGTTATATAAATCACATTCTATATCCTTGGTACCGTTAGGCACTGGGGGTGAAAGAAAGAAGGAAAGAGAGAGAGAGAGAGAAAGAAAGACAGAAAGAAAGAAAGAAAAAGACCGAGTTCCTGCCCTTTAGAAGTCTTCAAAGAACCACACAAAAAATTATACCATGTTGTGCTCTAGGTATAGAGAGACTTACAGACATAGGAACCCATCTGGGGTATCAGGGACAGCTCCCGACAGAGGTCGCCATCACAATGGCTTTGCTAAACTCTCCGAAGTCATTTTTGACCACATATGCATTCATTTCACAAATATCTCTTGAGATCCTAATAGATGGCATCGACTCTTGCAAAAATGAACAGGACATGATTCCTGCCCATAGTTGGATGTAAATCGTGATCTTTGAAAAGAGCATCTTTCTCAGATGTCCCGTGTTAGAGGATTCAGTTTTCAAAAACTTCACACTGTGTATACATCTCGCCCCAAGATATGCCCCAGTCATTTTGATACTGCGTATTGCCTGAAAAGTTCTATATTTTGATTAAGGTCACTTAAAAAAAAAAGTGGGTATCATTCAAGGATATAGCATCAACTCAAATTAGTTCTTGTTTATAATGTTACCGTATTGGATTCAGAAGGGCCTGGGCTTCCAGCAGAGCTAATAGAATGGAATCAAGAAGTTAGCAAGACTTCTAAGGCCAGTCACCAGTGGCTCACACCTGTAGTCCCAGCACTTTGGGAGGCTGAGGTGGGCAAATCACCTGAGGTCAGGGGTTCGAGACCAGCCTGCCCAACATGGTGAAACCCCTGTCTCTATTAAAAATACAAAAATTAGCCAGGTGTGATGGTGCGTGCCTGTAATCCCACCTACTTGGGAAGCTGAGGCAGGAGAATCACTTGAACTCGGAAGTGGAGGTTGCAGTGAGCCAAGATTGCACCACTGCACTCCAGCATGGGCGACAAAGCAAGACTTTGTCTCAAAAAAAGAAATTAGCAAGACTTCTAGAGAAAGTAACTTATTGATATGGTTTGGATCTGTATCCCCCCACCCAAATTTGATGTCCCTTTGTAATCCCCAATATTGGAGGTGGGGCCTGGTGGGAGGGGACTGGGTCATAGGGGCGAATTTCCCCTTTGGTGCTGTTCTTGTGATAACAAGTGAATTCTCGTGAGATCTGTTTTTTTAAAAGTGTGTGGCAATGCCCCGCAAATTGTTCCTGCTCCAGTCATGTAAGATGTTCCTGTTTCCCCTTCGCTTTCTGCCACGATCGTACGTTCCCTGAGGCCTCCCCAGAAGCTGAGCAGAAGTTGCTATGCGTCCTGTACAGCCCTGCAGAACCATGAACCAATTAAAGCCTCTTTCTTTATAAATTACCCGGTCTTTGGTATTTCTTTATAGCAATGCAAAAACTGACTAATACACTTATCATCTTGACAGCGCCTGGATGTGGCATTTAATTAAGCAACAGCGCATTACGCTCCATGGATGCCCAGAAGACAGGGCACTGTGAATGATGACAGAATAGTCCAGGTCCCTTGCTTCCTATATTTGATGTCCCTGTGAGAAGCACAGGAATGAAAACTTCTTTCGTATTTGTATTCGTTTCCCATGGCTGCTGCAATACATTATCACAAATGGGATGACTTGAAGCAAACTAAATGTG
This sequence comes from Macaca nemestrina, assembly GCF_043159975.1. Lineage (NCBI taxonomy): Eukaryota > Metazoa > Chordata > Mammalia > Primates > Cercopithecidae > Macaca > Macaca nemestrina. The sequence goes on from NC_092145.1 coordinate 152,607,067, forward strand.
TTCTCTCACATTTCTGGAGGCTAGAAGTCTAAAATCAAGGTGTCAGCAGAGCTGTGCTCTCTCTGAAGGCTTTTGGGACAATCCTTCCTTGCCTCTTCTAAATCTTTGTGGTTGCTGGATGTCCTTGACATTCATTGGTTTGTAGATGTGTCACTTCAATCTCTGTGTCTATTATTATGAGGCATGTTCCTCTGTCTGTATCTCTGTGTCCATATTTCCCTTTTTTTTTTTTTTTTGACAGGCTCTTGCTCAAATTTTGCCCAGGCTGGAGTGCAGTGAACACGACTCACTGTAGCCTTCAACTCCTGGGCTTAGGTGATCCTCCTGCCTCAGCCTCTCCAGTAGCTGGGACCAAAGGCACACGCCACTATGCCTGGATAATTTTTTTAAAAATTATTTACTGTAGAGATTGGGTTTCACCATGCTGCTCCAGCTGATCTCCAACTCCTGGGTTTAAGCTATCCTCCTGCCTTGGCCTCCCAGTGTGCTGGCATTACAGGCATGAGCCACTGCACCTGGCCATATTTCCCACTTCTTATACGGATACCAGTCATTGAACTTAGGTCCCAGCCTACATTAGCATGACCTCAATCTGCCTTGATTACATCAGTAAACACCTATTTCCAAATAAGGTCCCATTCACAGGTTCTGGGTAGACACAAATTTTGGGTGGCATTATTCAATCCAGGACAGTGCAGAGTTTTATTATTATTTTTTTTAAAATACAGGTTTAGCTGCTTTATGTTAGCTTTCTAATTAGTCCATACTTTATACAAGTGTTACAAGAAAATTACACCACCTCCCTTCAAAAATCTACTTTGGGCTTAAGGGTGACTAGCTCAATTTTGTCCTGGGTTTCAGGAAACCCCTCAATCCCAGGCAAGCCGGGGTGGTTGCTCACCAAATAAACTCCTTCCAGCCCTTGGCTGCCACCAATTTCTGTCACAGAATAAGCTATTTGTTCTTCTTCCAGTTTAAGTCAGGATTATTTATCCACGGATAATCTGCTTAGCATTTTCCCAGAGGCAGACACTGGGGTCTGTGATCTGCCCCGTGTCTCAGGATCCACTAGTGACTGGATGTCTGAGCATGGTAGTAGGGGCTGGAGCAGTGAAGATGGAGCAGGACCATGGTCCCTGGGACTTCTGGCTCCTCCATGGACCACTGGGCTCATGGTCCTCGTGGGGAGAAATGCAGACACAGGTCATTTGGTTTGCAGTGTGCCTCAATCTCATTGGTAAACTTGAGACTTGTAAACATAGCCTTGCACTTCGGGGTGCTCTTCTCTTCTCCCCAAATTCACTTGCCCTCACACTGCCCACTCCCTGCCCAGCCTTCATTTGGAGACCCATAGGTGGGATTCCATGTTCCGCATCTACCCATTTTCCTGCTCTAATCCAATTTTGTTTAGTCAGGAGACGGGGAAATCAAATTAATTTGGCACACAGAATAGAAGGCTATTGATAGTTAACCATGAGTGAACCTGTTAACTCTTCCCCGGCATTCAATTGTCATATCTCAATACTTTAAAGTAAATGATAAAGAAAAGCCGGAAATGTCTAGGAAAATCTTATGAATGACCAAAGAGTGACGTTTTCTTCAGTTGTGCATTCCTCCCTTATTCTGCTTTTCGTCCCACCATAGACAGCCACCTGAGTCCATGTTTGCTCTTCTGTGGGGACTATAGACAAAACTGGGTCATTTTTTTTCCTTCTTACTGGAGACTGAAACTAATATGAAAGATGCAAATCCTCTCTGTCTCATCTGAAATGATGGAAAAGAGAGCGCCAAAAGAAATCCTTGAAATCTACATACATTAATTATTTACTGAATAGTTGTTGTGCACCAAGTTCCCTCAAAACATTGTATATTTATTCCTCACAGTTACTCAGTAGGGTAAGTCTGAGATATTTTACAAATATTCAGAGAGTGAATGGTTCTATTAAATCATCTCAAAGAAATTCAGCTCAACAGATACTTGTTGAAGTTTGACTAGGTATGAAACAATATTCTAGATCCTGGTGATTCCTAACCTTTTATCAATAATTCCTAACCTTTTATCAATATTGCATTACTGGTCGGGCACAGTTGGTCACACCTATAATCCCAGCACTTTGGGATGTCAAGGCAGGAAGATCACTTGAGGTCAGGAGTTCAAGACCAGCCTGGGCAACAAAGTGAGACCCTGTCTCTATAAAATAAAATAAAATAAAAAGTAGCTGGGTGTGGTGGCACATGCCTGTAGTAACAGCTACTCAAGAGGCTGAAGCAGGAGGATCCCTTGAGCCCAGGAGTTCGAGGCCGCTGTGAGCTATGATGGCACCACTGCACTCCAGCCTGCATCCCTGCAGACACATTGTGTGTGTCGATAAAGAAAAATGATTTCAGAGGGGGATAAATGCTGTGGAGGAAATAAGACAGGGTGATGCAACAGTGAGTGTGAACCTGTTTAGATGGGATGCTCAGGGAAACCCTCCTTGAGGAGACAACATTGGAATTGAAACTTAATGATAAAAGAGCCAGGTATTATAGATGAAGGTCTCATGTGCTTCAAACACAAAGGAAAGCACAGTACACAGTGAGGTCAGAGACCAGGAAAGCTGTGTGATGATGTACTGACCTTATTCTGCACACAGTAGATGCCTGTAAAGGGGCTTAAACAGGGAATACCATGATCATATTTATGCTTGAAAAAGCACGCTGAAAGGCATGAGGAAGATGATTTGCAGTGCTGCAAGAGAAGAAGAGTCATTTGTGAAGAAGCTATTGGAATAGTCAAGGCAAATGAGCATGATGACTTCTTTGGGGCAGAAGTGGATGAAGAGATGTGGATGGATTCATGCATATTTTGGCAGATCTCAAAACAGTACTTATGGAGCACTCTATCAAACCAACCAACCAAACACAGCAACCACCACTGATAAGGTGAAGAACATGAATGCGCTTTCTTGTTATAAGAGTTTTTTTTTTCCCCCCTTTTAAATGGAAAGTCAAAGAACCATCCTTCCTTCTATCTGTTTATTGCTTTGCTGGTTACCCCTGTGCCAGATGCATCAACTGTTACCATATGAGTGGGAAAATGAGAAAAAGGTTCAAGTTCATCAATCCATTAAAAAAAAAAAATCAGACTTTAGAAAATCCATAAAAGCTTCAGAAGTATTATTAGATGTGGTTAGCATAAAACGAAGCATTCAGATTAAAAGCTTCCCTTATTGAGGCAATCTCTTCAGTACTCAGAATTACAAGGAAGGTTAAAATATTTTACCAGTTTAATAAATGTTCTCTTGATGGAGAAAGCTTTTTTTTTTTTTCTTCTGCCACAGGGACAGTGGTAACTGAGAAAAGGAAAACATTTGAGCTAATAATTTTAATTTATATATGTATATGTGGGTAAGATAAAAAATAACCAACTGTTTCTCTTACTATATAGTCTCAATACAACACACTTCTGGTCACCAAAATGTGAAGCAATTCTGCAACATCAGCAGGGCATCCTACAATGTAACTCAGTTCTGACACTATCTGGAAACAGTATCAATTCCAGAGGTTAAGGGCTCAGTTCCACAAAACTGCTTCCTCCACCCCCACTTTAGACACCCATTACAGGCCAATGGTTGTTTCTCTGTGCTTCTGAGTAACCACCTATAAATCAGAATTCCCATGACCCTCTACTCAGGTTCAATACATTTGCAAGAGTGACTCACAGAACTCAGGGAAACATTTATATTTATCAGTTTAATATATAAATAAAGGATACGATGAAGGATACATGTGAAGAGCCAGAAAAAGAGAGACATAGGGTAAGGGTTCCCAGCACAGATGCTTCTGCCCCTGTGCAGTTGAGATAAGCCACCCTCCTGGCACATGGATCTGTTCATCACGGTGGAAGAAATTTAACCCCATACTTTTCATATTTTTATGGAGAATTTATCACATAGGCATGGTCAATTATCAGGGAGTTTCTGTACCTGTACTGAGAAGAATATCTTATCGTCTGCAGCTATAGCACTGAGATGGACAAAGAGCAAAGGGCTTGACCGCCTAGGTCACAAAATGGCAATCTTAGTTGAATAACCATGTTGACTGAATGGGTAGCTTAACCGGTCTTCTTGTGAGAAAGTAAGGCTCCTGATAGAGGAAAATGAGGGGCCCTCAGAATTTAAATCAAGACCTGTGAGGAAGTTTGGGAAGTTTAGAGTACAGTAAGCTGCAGCCTCTCCTCGGAGCCAAGGCAGTCACTCATTGCCACTTTGGGGACAGAGCCTGTAGGGACCATGCCCAAATGTCTTATGCTCATGAGGCATCCATTCCACCCAGATCTGGATCTAGTTAGACCTAAGGTTGATCCATACTTATGGGAGACTCTGTTGCCAGAAATTCCAAGCAATCCTAAAATGTAGGGGCATAAAACTGTTGGAGTGGATTGATCATAAGCAACTGCCACCTACCCTGTAATTATCTTTCCTGAGATGACCAGTAGGGTAGGTGCCTTTTGTAAATTGTCGAGGAAAGTGGCATCATCCATGAATAGTTCTGTAACGACTTGTTTTCTGCAAAATGGAGAGGCTGGTGGGAGAGCTGGAAATAGGGCCCCTGCTTTTAAGGGAATAAGTATCTCAGACATTCACAGCAAGATAATCTGAATTTCAGAGTAGCAGGAGAGCAGGCATGAGAATTAGAAAGTCTGACCCACAGGATACGTGGAGGTGGCAAATGATTGAAAAATCCCCACCAGCAAAGAAGATGCATAGTGCACTAAACTCTTCATTGCTTTGTATAAAGAGATAAACAAAAAATCCCAAACTGGCAAAGAGAGTCCCTGTGTGAACTGACAAAAGAGTTCTCCTCCTTCATTAATTTCAAGACCTGTGTCAGTCCTTAGATTCAGAGCCCCTGGACTGAATGGGGGGCGGAAAGTCCTCGAAAAGATGTCCTACAATAATATCTCAAATATGTATGTACTATGATCTCCCTCCTGGAAAAAGTTATTGTGTACCAAGGAAATGGATAGACCCAAGTTTTTTAAGGTTTATTAGATGCTACATCTGAGAAGCAGCACTGTCAGAGTGTGATGTTATGGGGTTAGTTGATACTAGAGGCCTGACATGAGTGTACTTTATAAGAAGTCAGATATGACCAGTATTGCCTCCCATGTCTATTTCTCCATTTCTTAATTGTATATCTGGAATAGATCATTTTAATCTGAGGGTGCAAGCCCTACATGGGCTTCCTGATGCTAAAAGTCCAATGAGCCCCTGTCACTCTCTTTTACCACCCAAATGGTAAATTCACACTACCCACTACATCTCTGGTGTCCTTTTAAGAGACGTGTGCCATCACCAGGTTTAGCCTTCTCTTCAGGTATAATAGCAATACACTTTCACCATCTATGATCTTGTGCCACACTTTGGTCTACAAGGTCCTTCATGACTTCTATCTCTATCTTCCATCCTTGAGCAAGGATCAACCTATGATCCGCTATTAATGATATCATGATGATAGGACCTGGAAAGCAGGGTGGAGTAAACACTAGACATAGTTTGGTAAAGCCCATGCTGACACAGGGTTCTGCCATCTTGTTAAGATTTCCTCAGACCTCCTGAACTGGTTTAAGCTAGGACGGCCATGCCACAGGAGAGGAATGTTGCCCCATCATAAAGCAGGCACACTGCCTTGTAGGTATCCTTGGACTTTGCAGTCAGTACTACATGAGATTTTTCCAGGCTCACCTGTAGACTCAGTGACCTCAATGATGCCAGATTTCAGTGATGCCTTTAGCAAGATAAGGTTAACCAGATGACTCTCCCATTTACTTTTTTTCAGTTTCTAAAGATAACAAGAATATTATAATCCATCATATCCCTCCCAGACTTTGTTGTTATTAAGAGTAGCTCGTTACCCATTTCTATCCTGAAGACTTTCTGGGCCACCCAGGAAAGAGCTGACTGTCGGATTTTTGCACTATATGCATTATCTGTACATGAAAACTCTCTCGAATCTCACCTAAATCATGAAGTGTTTCCTCTTGGTACACTCTTCCTTAATGGGAGTAGCTTTTCCATGAGTTTGATTGGGCAGATTATAACTGATCTTCTGCACTAAGAAGAATATTTTATCATCTATAGCTAAAGAGCTGAGATGGCCAAAATAGCAAAAGGCTTGACCTCCTAGGTCCCCAAATGGCAATCCCACTTGAACCACAATGTTGACTGAATGGGTAGCCTAACTGGTTCTCTTATGTAAGTGAGTTCTCTTCCATCTTCTAGACAGAAGCCATATAATTTATCTAATATTTGAAGTTCTCTAAGGAATTCTCCCTGAATTTTAATAGAAGCAGCTAGTATTTATTGAGTACTTATTACATGCTAGGAACTTAAGTCATATATCCTTATAACACCATGAGGCAAGTGCTAACATTATTTCCCTTTCCCAGATGGACAATCTTAGGCACAGAACACTCCATTAATTTGCTCAAAGTCAATCAGTTCTCAAGGATATGAAGCAATGCATTCAGGCATCAGAACCACAATCTTAGTACTGAAAATATAATTTTCCTACATTTTAAAGGTCATCTTCAGAATCACCTAGGAGAGTCCTGTGAATGATTAAATGTTTAACTCAAAATGTAGACAATGATTTAAACACAATTTTTTTGCTTGTTTTTAAAACACCTAAAAATACCTAAGCAATTAACAAAGGCAGACAAACACAAACAAAAGGAAAGAAACAAACAAAACAAAACAAAACACCCACTGAGAGGTATTATTCTTTTTTTGAAATGATGTCTCTGTATTATAGTGCTTCAATACAAAGGATTCTGTATTCTTACTTGTGTTTTTATGAAAGTAGAAAACTGCCCTGTCTCCAAGGCAAAAGCTTTCTTCTTAAGATGCCTCAGACCAAACACATCCCTGGCTACCCAGAGTGGCAAAAGAAAAGAGCAAGAGGAAATCTGAGGACTAGTCAAAAAAAGACATTTCAGAGAGGAAGACGAGTTTGCTTTTTCCTTTGAAAAACCAAAAAGAGTCATGTAGCAGGAAACCGGGGGAAGATTTCACCAAGTTTCCACTTCCATTGAAAGTTTATGAAGGAAAAAAAAATTAACCAGATTCCGATGAAGGAGACAACTAAATGCCAACTTAAAAAAATCCGTGTTATGGATAAGGACAGTTAGACCATCTCTATGAAAATACTCTACTTAGTTTACAGGGAACATATTACGAGAGAATCAATAATCAAATACTGTCACTAAGTTGCATACGATAAGATGTTCTGAAACCAATTTAGATGGGAAATCCTCAAGCCTTGTAAACAGAAACAGATGTATGGTCAGCAAAGGCCCCAAGAGAGCAATGATTAATTATGAACTGTCATGCAAATGTTTGCAATTCTGTTCGCTTATTGAATCTAGAAGGCCCTTGAGTATTTGGTATATGATTAACAGCTTGGGTACTGGAGAAAGATTCCCTGATTTCAAACCTCAACCTTTTTGGCTGGCTATTCTGGAGTAGATGATTTAAACTATGGAAGCCTCAGTTTCCTTATCTGTAAAGTTGGAAAAATAAACCTTGATATTTCCCTGATAGTATTGATAGGATTAGATGAAATCGCCCTTGCAAATCATCTAGTCTGGTACGTAATAAATGCTTAATGAATACTGGGTACTATTAATTTTAGAGTCTTTCCAAAATGCTAATTTGTAAGCTTTGCTCTTGTTTAAAAATAAAACAGATTTCCAGATACCCTTATCATATTTTTGTTATATAAATGATACTATCAAAATAAAAATTCTTCAGAATAAATTCTCTTATATAGTTCCCCCAAATATTGCCCCATTACAAAATAATACAGTAATTTTTCTGATCTCTGGGAAGACATGTAAATCACATGGATAGCAGAAAATAAAATTTGTCCAGTGGCAAACTTGAGAAAAAAAGGCTCCCATCCTATTTTATCTCTAAGTTGATTTACTGTATTCAGGAAATACAGTAAATGTATTCTACTTTATTTGGAAAAATGCAAAGTAAGCGTGATGATTTTCAAGATGAACTCTAGCTCTAAAATGTCTCCTGGGACTGACACATCCCTTGAGTTTTTTCCAGAAAGTCTTACTGTGGGAAGTAGCACCATTCCAGAGTTTACCTCCTAGGGAAGCTTCTATACAGCTACTAATTCTTCCTCTCTCTCTCTCTCTCTCTCTCTCTCTCTCTCTCTTTCCCTCTCTCTCTCTCGCTGTCATTCACTCTGCCATTTTTATTTGTATTCCTGATCCAATGCTCAGTCCTTATCCATCCCTCTTGTCTCCTAACAATTTTTCTGTGTCCTTTGCCCTTGTCCGCTCACAGTTTTTCTGCATTCAGTCTTATCTAATGTGTTTTTAATTATTAGTTTAATTGTTGCTATTTTGCATCATTTGTTGCCACTAAGTGCAATGGCGTCCCATAAATTATTAAATTAGATTTCATGCATTCAGTCACAAAACTTGTATTAAGGGCCTGCTTTTTACCAGTCCGAGGTCTAGAAGTCAAGATGTGGTCAATGAATGGCAATCCTCCCTGTCAAGAATCCACTGCTGTAAACTTTTTCTAAACTGGAATCCACAGCCCTCAAGCCCCTTAAGTCCTCATGCCTCTTTGCCAGTCTAAGAAGTCTCTATTCAAGCAAACTGGTTTCTGCTCCCTGACTTCCACAATCCTCCAGTGATTCCTCACAGTGTGCTCTCTCACGTGCTCCATATTTTTATTCAAGTTGTGCTCCTGCTTTGTAAAGAATCCTCCCAATGTTAGACCACTCATCCAGATTCAAACATAACCTCCCATTCAGGGGCAGTTCTGTCTTGGTGAAGCATTCCCAACCACTCTGGCCTGCAATGACCTTCCTGACCTCCAGTAGAGTTTCCTTCTAACACCCCTTCTCTGTGAGATCAGGTGGTCTATCTAGACATCATATTGGTAATGTGCTCACTCAGCTTCCCTCCTTGTGCTATGTCTTTTTTGTACCTCTGCAAGAACCTGATCCGTTGTGGAGAGATTCACTAAAAAGCTCATGGGGCTGAATGCACCAAATATGTGTAATGCACAGCCAGGCATTTCCCTTTGCTGTGATTTGGCTAAATTTCTTGTTAATTGTGTATGTGATCTACAGGAAAATTAAAGAAAGGTTTCCCCTCCTTCTAAATCCAGTGATCAGGCCAAATTATTTAAGTGTTCTGTTGTTCATTGGAGGAAAATGTTGTTCAGTGACTAATATATTGTGTATATATACACATATGTATATTTATTTTATACATATATTATTACATTATATATGTTATGTGTGAATGTATACACATAATCAAAATACATGATTCTTGATTGCAGCATTGAAAATTCAAGTATTAAAATCTGTCTTTTCCAAACCAGGTTTTGTTTCAAAATTATAGGTGGAATGCAGTCAAGTCTCAGTCATATCACACACATCTTGAGATGGAACGCCACAAGCTTTTATGAGTTAGTAAATGTTTCCTCTTTGAGTCTACTGAGTACCCAAGTTTCAAAAAACAGTCATTTAAAAGATGAGGGTTTGAGGACAGATGAAAACTATAACATATAAGATACCGTTGGTTAGTTTAATAGTTGAATTCAATAGCTATGGCTCGATGAAGCTCAGAAATCTATACATTCAATGGTTGATGAAAAGAAAGATTCACCATGAAGGGACTGTGGGCTGTGCTCAAAGCGAGATGTTGTAAGGAATCTAAGGATGAAAACACCACTACGTTATGAGCAGACTTTATAGCAATTCTTGTCTGTAAAACCATTAAATTTTCTCCATCGGTCTTCAAGGAACTCTGATTTAAATCAAGGCCTTTAAGTCATGAATCTCACAACAAATCAATGGTGTAAATTCATGAATTTCATAAAGCAGGCATAGGCACTTATACTATCGGCCCCACTTAAGCCGCATTAATGTCTCTTTCTACTCACTCCTCTAGAACATTTGACATAAGCCTTGATGAGTTAACTGAATTATGCCAGAACACAGTGCATGCTATCAATTCATTACTTTAAATTATTGAAACTTTATTTCTGCAGTACAGTGCATCATACACGGCTACAGTGGATCACCCTATATTGATCACATCTTTTCCCACACGGAAAGGTCTTTGCAAAGTTATAACTTAACAATGCGCTGTGACTTTTAGTGAGATATCTTTGTTTGGATTCCTTCAAAGGAAATTGTGAGTGAAGGATTTAAAGGCAGGTTGTTTATTTGGGAAGGCATCCTAGAAAGAACCACTGAGGAAATAAGTTTTTAAAAAGAAATGAAGAAAACCTAGAATAGATTCTCACCATGAGTATATAGAGCTTCTTCCAACTGAAGACTCTGAGAATCCTCAGAATTGTTCAACCAAAGAATGAAGAAGTGGAGGCATTGATCTATTGGGGAGTGTTTGCCTCTGAGTGTTGCTTCAGGGGAGCTAACTATTCTGTATTCCCCGGTCATGACTGCCCAGGCTGGACCAAGCTCCAATGAAGCTAGCTTCTGTGAATACAAAAGCTACTCAAGCCTGAGCAAACTATACCTCAGCATTCCAGAACCTGAGCTATGCAGTTGAAGTCATGTGGCATTAAAAGATCTGTTATCAGACAATAGGAGTCAATACTATCCTGCTTTTTGGAAAATCGTAATTATAATATTGTCTTTATTTTATTTTATTATTATTTTTTTGAGACACAGTCTTGCTCTGTTGCCAAGGCTAGAGTGCAGTAGCTCAATCTCGGCTCACTGCAACCTCCACCTCCCAGTTCAAGAGATTCTCTTGCCTCAGCCTCCCGAGTAGCTGGGATTACAGGCATGCACCACCACAACTGGCTAATTTTTGCATTTTTGGTAGAGACGGGGTTTCACCATATTGGCCAGGCTGGTCTCAAATTCCTAACCTCAGGTGATCCACCTGCCTTGGCCTCCCAAGGTGCTGGGAGACAATATTGTCTTTGCACAGTTTAATATAAAAGTATGTGCCATAAACACCATACAGACTCAGGAACACAGCAGTCTCCTCTGAGGACAGAGCAGTCATCATCTCATTAGAAAACAAGCACCTTCAACTCATTGTGTTTCTCTCCTTGCTAGGGCTCCAAGGAACTCAAGTTTTCAGCTGCCCTTCAATAGTTTACCTTCCCTTTGCATTTCTTTTGTAACTATTTCATCCCCATAGTAATGTCGAGATTTTATCCTGAATTTTCTAGATTTTTCATCCCTTCAAGTGTCTTAGATATTGTCTCAAATACATTTCAGAAATAAAAGAAAAGGGCCTGGATTACACACAATAAATAAAAGGCCAACCCAGGGAAAGGAATAATTCATTATGATATTTAGTAGGAGCCAAGGGAATTGAGTCAGAGATAATACTTGTGTTGAGTCTGTGCTTTTTTCAAGGTGCGATATATTTATTTTGAACCCCACATGTCTTCATTGTGCAGATGAGGAACTCAAGGTTCCAGGGAACCAAATGTCTTGCCTAAAGTCAGTCATCTAGTGAACGGAGGAGCCAAGACCTGCAGGAAAGTCTGGTTCCATCTATTGTGTTCTTTATGCCTTTGGGTACTGAAAACACAGTGACTCATAATAGATCATCTGTAACAATGGAGAGATGTAATATATATCTGTAATTGTATATTACATATTGTTATTTCTGCTTTCCTTTAACTTTGAAACTTTTCCAAAATCATAATGATAATGGAGAATGCAAGATTTAGCCTCAGGTCAACATTTCCTCTTCTTCTGAAATATTTCTAGAGCTCGTTGGTAATTTTAAGATAGCATACTACTCAATTTGTTATATTATTCAAGTTTTTTTTTTAAATTAGGAGACTGCCTGTCCTTACTAAATGTGAACAATTAGAAACAAAAAGAAGTAGGTTCAAGTGAAAATATATAAACTATATCATGTTCCCCAAATGGACTTGACTATACAATGAACTTATATTCTTGACCATGGTATTTTAGTATGAATTTCAAATCCTTCTACAGTGATGTTTGGAAACGCTTAATGTTAACGACTCAGCATCTCTATAACTTTCATCCTTAGCAGGAAGCAAATACCCATCAGAGACTATTATAACACAGTTGACCCTTGAACAACATGAGTATGATCTGTGCGGGTCTACTTAAACAGGGATTTTTCTCATGACTCTGCCACTCCTGATGATGCAGGATTTTTCTTGGCCTCTTCACTGGACTTGTAGAAGGAGTGCCCTGTCTGCTCAGCTCATCATGCTCAACCCCTTGCAGGAGAGAGCATGTGAGTGAGCAAGTACGGGATCCAGCTGGCCACTCTGGGCACCGACAGAGGAGCAAGCTCCGTGCAGGGCCCATGGCTAGACCAGGTATATCAACTTGAGGGGAATGTGTCAGCACCCAGGTGAGGGTGTCCATGAACCCTAAGCCCCAGACAGCGTGTTACAGTGCTCTCTTAGTTCTGTCATCCGTGGACAACAATGTTAGCAGCTCAGCTGGTCCCTGGCGGTGGTGCCCTCTGCTGGTGAGGGCAAAGGGTCATTGTGACAGCCTTTCTGAGTACCTGCAGTCAATAGGTCCCAAGCTCTTATCTGGTGTCCAAGAAGAATGGGGTCGCACAGACAGTTGAAGGATGGTGAAGGCAGAGAATTTTACTGAGCTATGAAAACAGGAGGGGAGCTAAAGAGAGGACAGGTCTTCTTCCCCAAAGTCAGATGAGTCTGGGTTCTTACAGGCACAGGATGGGGAGTGCACGCTGACTGGTTTGTGAGTATGCGAAAAAGGTTAAGATGAAGACACCACTCAAAAATGGGCATGACAGTATAGAAAACCAATTAAGGAAGGGTAGGTATATGTAAAATAGGTGAAGGGTGAGGATCAATCAGAGGAAAGAGTGCCAAATAGGAAGACCAGTTCTCAATCCACTCCAGGAATTTAACTTGTAGCTTGGCTTTCATACTTTAAACTGTCTTGAGCTTGGAGATGGGGTTTCACTGGGGACCTGCCCCTATCTGCCTAGGCATTTGGCTGCCTCCTGTCACCATCACCAAGACAGCAAGACCAACTACTCCTCTTCCTCCTCCTCCTCAGCCTACTCAATGTGAAGACGATAAGGATGAAGACGTTTATGTGGATCCACTTCCACTCAATGAATAGTAAATATATTTTCTCTTCTTTATGACTTTCTTTTCTTTTCTTTTTTTCTTTCCTTTTCTTTTTTTTTTTTTTGAGATAGAGTCTCGCTCTGTCGCCCAGGCTGGAGTGCAGTGGCACAATTTCGGCTCACTGTAAGCTCTGCCTTGTGGGTTCACGCCATTCTCCACCTCAACCTCCTGGGTAGCTGGGACTACAGGCGCTTGCCACCATGCCCAGCTAATTTGTTTGTATTTTTAGTAGAGATGGGGTTTCACTGTGTTAGCCAGGATGGTCTTGACCTCCTGATCTCGTGATCCGCCTGCCTCGGCCTCCCAAAGTGCTGGGATTACAGGTGTGAGCCACTGTGCCCGGCCCCTTTATAACTTTCTTAATAATATTTCTTTGTTCTGGCTTACTTTATTTTATGAATACAGTATGTAATACATAGAACATATAAAACATGTGTTAGTCTACTGTTTATGTTATTAGTAAGGCTTCCTGTCAACAGCAGGGTATTAGTAGTTAAGTTTTTGAGGAGTCAAAAATTACAAATGGATTTGACTGCACAGGAGGTCAGTGCCCCTAACTCCCATATTGGTCAACTTTATTTTATTCATTTACATGTATTGCTATTTTTATCTTTTAGCTTTTACCCTTTAGAAAAAATTTTATTATATTTTTTGGATAGAGATTTGACAATCGTAATAAAAAGAATGTACCAGATATAGCTTTAGTACAAAAAGCTGATCGTGCACCTTTCTACTACTCAACAAAAGCAAAAAAAAAAAAAAAAAAAAAAAAAAAAATCACTCCAAAAAATTGCAAGAAAAGTATCTTCCCTTTCTCCATCCTCCTCTACCTTCCCCAGCCCCTGTTTTATTTGACTTAACAAAATGTCCTCCAGGCTCATTCATCGTGTCACAAATGACAGTATTTCCTTTTTTTTTTTTTTTTTAAGTTTAATAGTATTCCATTGTGTATATGTACTACATTTTAAAATCCACTCATCTTTGATGAACATTTAGATTGTTTCCACATCTTGGCTGTCATGAATAATGCTGCAATAAACATGGGAGTGCAGACATCCCTTTAGCATACTGATTTTTTTATTTTTTTATTTTTTATTTTTATTTTTATTTATTTATTTATTTTTAGCATACTGATTTGATTTCCTTTGGTAGATACCAAGTAGTGGCATTGCTGGATCATAAGGTATCAGATAAGCGGAATAAGTTCTGGTGTTCTGTTGCACAGCAAGCTTACTAAGGTTAATAATGTATTATATATTTCAAAATACATAAAACAGGATTTTAAATGTTCTTACCACAAAGAAATGATAAATATTTGAGGTTATAGGTATGCTACTCATTCTAATTTGGTCATTCCACAATGTGTACAAGTATCAAAATACCACTTTATACTATAAGTACATACAATTATTATTTGTCAATTAAAAATAAAACACAGCTTAAAAAAGAACTGCAAGAAAACCTTACAAACTATTTGAAAAGAGGAATAATTTGCATATTTGCATTTCTCTCTCTTTTTTAATGCAGATGTACATGATCGCGAATCACTTTTTTTACTTACAGAAGAGAGAAGCATTAGCTTGTGCTTTTGGAAATAATCCACAAAGATTTCAGGAAGAAATCAGATTTAGGAAATATCTCCAAGTCTGTAAGAATCGAATTCAAGATTCAAGCGAGTGCTTCTCTTTTAAAGTTTTTTTTTTTTAAGTTTCTTATCACTATGCCAAGATGAGCATAATTGATTTTCCAAGAGAAGATTCTAACTTTCTACCCCCAAGATAATTTGAAATGTTCTATGTCAGAACTTCAAGACAAAACTTCATTGTCTTTGACAGAACTTCAAATTGTTTCCTCTATCATGATAGCTCATCACCTGCTTTTGTGTTATGAGAGTTGAAGTGTTTTACCATCAGATTGTTCTGCTTAAATTCCTCTTCTAGCCTAAAATTTCCTAAACATAAAATTCATGTAGCATAACATTATGCTTCGTTGAACCCATTGTATGTTTTTTTTTTTTCTTCTGAGTCAGGTCAAAGAAAAATAGTGAAGAAATAAACTTTAATGATCATACTTTTTTATAGAGAATCAGATTTAAATGCTCACATATTTTTAAAAGAGGTGTTTCATTCTTACAGGTGTCTTCAATATATTTCATCTGAATAGCTAAAGGAACATTAATTTCAGAATCTCTTCTGCTTTACTGCTTAATAATATTTAATATGATCCTTGATGCTGAATATGTGTTTTAAAATGCTACTACAGGAATTAAGAAAACAGCAATGCATGAGGTGCTGAGTCACTAACGGCATAGCTAGAGCATGTTACTTGATTTTTCTGGAATCATCTTTACTTGCAAGTAAGAGTTTCAGGCAGTGACTTCTGAGGTTTCTAATGGGTCTAAATTGTAAAATTTAAATGAGTCCCATTTCTGCAAAGTGCCAGAGTCTCAACTGGTTATAAAATGTAAGTCATTGTGGATTATGGGTCAAAGTAAGGGTGACTTCAGGTGTTGGGGCTATCCTCCAAGGAAGTTTAAATAAGATACATCTTCATCTGCATTGCACCCAAATCTGGGGATAATTCTGATGTGGGGCTGTTGGAATAATCAGAGAAAGAATGTCCAAGTATGTGGTGGGGATGGCTCTACTCTGTTGCGGGGTGGCAGAGGCTCCAGCTTTTATTACTGGTGATGTAGTGATGGAAAGGAAAACTCAGAAAAGGGAGACAGTGAATGAAGGCAGCCCATGTCATCTTGGGCTGGTGTCAGGGAGTCTGCAGGATGCAGAAAATTTGTCTTTCTATCCCAGGTGATTAATGGATGTCTTACATTTGCAAAAGAACTTTCAGGAAAATTTCAGTATTTTGAGTTTCTGATTGGTCCAATTGGCTCAGATTGGGTTAGATTCTACCCTAATATTTTTGTTTTGCTTTGACTTTTGGAACACATTAAGAAATTGATTAAAATTAGTACATGGGATTGTTTCAGTATTCACTTTTCAATATTTTAATGATTCTATATTCTAAGTAGAAAAATAAATCAAGTGAATGACAGGAGATATTTTTTCCCTTGCGACCTCCAATTGGCCACGCTCAAATTTTCTCATAATTCCAAATAAAAGCATCCTTAATATGTGAAAAACAATAACTAGCCCCAAATGGAGACAGCTGTCTAGACCCGAACATGTTAACTTACATTGACCTGCATTTCAGACGCCAGTATAGACAGTTGTTATTGTTCCTGGTGAAAGATGAGGGCCCCTCTTCCCTGCCCAGCATGGAGAGGAATGAACAGGCTGGAAACACAGGTTTATGGGAATTTTGTGAGCCTCTGATCTCAGCCCTTAGATACTTTCGATAGGAGCATTGATCCCAGGCTGGGGGTGCGCAGTCAGCAGAGCAGCAAGAGCACTTCCCCGACGGGCAGGCACAGAGCAGGTAGGTCTCACTGCAGCATCTCCTTCCTGGTCTCTTGGGGCAACAGGCAGTAGCAGCAAGTAGGCTGAGATAGTGCTTCTCAGGCAATGTAAAGTTTAAAAAGCCTTTTCCCAGGGGCACTGCTTCTCGTTTTTATTATGATAATGGTGATTACCATAATAGTGTTGTGGCATCCATAATTTCAAAGCCTTTTTGGCATTCAACTTGAGGGCACAGTTAAAATTCATCTTGATAAGTGTTGCCAATGTGTAGTTATGGAAAATGGGAGGGGGGAAATGGACATTGTAGTTGGAAAAGAAAAATAGGAAAAAAAAAATAGTCCTTTGTCTTCTCTAAATCATTGATGACAAGAAGGCAAGCAAGAAGTCTGTGTTCATAAATCTCCAGGCCAGAGGTGGGAGGAAATGCAGGGCCCTCAGAAATGATTAAAATGTATTTTCTGGAATGCTACCCTAACTTAAAAAAGATGACAGAGGTTTTAGAATGTGAATGGAATGATTTTCTTCTCCAAGGCCATGATCTTAAGGTGGAGATAGTGTGTGTGTGCATGTGTACGTGTGCGTGTGCATGCAAGTGCAACATGTATGTGTATGTTGAAGACGGTGGTGTTACAGAGCCTGTCAGAGCTTCCGCAGGGCCGGAACAAGAAGCCAGAAAAAGCAAGAGCAATTGTAACATCAGACAAAGAAGGCGTGCAAACGGTAGAGACAAGAATCACAACAGGAAATTTAAAGATTTCCCCAATTAAAGCAGTCTTTCCTTCTTGGTTCAAAAATACTATTTTTCCCCTCTACACTTTTTGATCATCCTTGAGATTTTAGAGAAAGAATAAAAATATTGATTATTTTTAGGTTCGTTTGTATGTATGATCAAAAAGAAAATGTTTTCTTTCATAAAATGTTTAACACATGCATTAATAATTTAAATCCATTTCTAGGGTATGCTTCATTTAGAAATTAATTGAGAAAAAAGAGATCTCAAAAGGGAATTCTCTATAAGCTCTGATAGACTTGACATGTAAAAATGATTTTCTTTTTTACCTTGCTGGAAGCATACACAGCTCTAAACTAAGTGTCTCTGGCATTTATTCCACTGTGTACATCGAACTACAAAAAAACAACAACATTACATTGATATCATTGAAGACTGGCTGACTCCTTGAGGGAGTAAAACATGTACTTTTAAGAAAACACAAAACAATGGGAATTTCAGCACTACAATGGCAGCTTACACATTATGTTGGAAAATATATGATTTTGATACATATTTTAATTCTTTCAAGTGGTTACAGATACAATGATAGGAATTGCACAGACAAAAATTATCAGCATTTCATAGAGTTTCATGCATCTATGGAAGGAAGTATTTAACTTGGTTAAACTTGGAATTAATTGAATTGTTTATGTACTGATTTTGACAGACTGAAGAAGTCAATGGCCTTTAATCTAACAGAATTTGCTGCATCAGGAACCAGGATAGCTCTAAAAAAATCACTTTGTAAAGTGGGCCTGCTCATGCTCTCTACCTCCTGTTACAGATGCCACTCCAACAAACAAATACTGTTAAAAGTGAACATTTTTAGTTAAGCTAGGATTCCGTATCCTTAATTCTAAATATGTTTATATTGTCATGTCTTGATCCATAAGCTTGAGATACAGGCTATCAACTTCCAGCTTTCCCAGCTGCCTGACATCATTCCCTCTTTCCTCCAAAAATCCTCACAATTTAGCTACATCAATAATTTTAGTAACTCTTTAGTTATTGGTAGAGCTTTAAATTTTGGCCAGTACCCAAATCCATATAGACATCTGAAGTGGGGGCTTCTGACGCTCCCTTTTCAGAAGACATGGATATCAATGCCTCTACTCTATGTTCCCTTTCCCTGACCTCCTGCCAATCCCACTTAAAAACTGTATTGTCTCCCTGTTTACTTGAATACTGTCAATGATGATACAGCATTTATGTGTATTTTGGGAACTATATTTTCTCTGCTTAATATATATAGGTTAATTCTATGTATTTTTTAAAATCTGTAATCTTGTTTAACATTAGCATTATAAATACTACTTACTGCTGCATCAGACAATATATTTGATTATGTGTGTGTGTGTGTGTGTGTGTGTGTGTGGAGAATGTATTTTATATTCCTGGGTTCATACATGTTTTCCTTTACTTTTTGGTTTTCTTGTTTTGTTTTGTTTCTGGCATGTGCCTCTAGATATGATCTGTTTCCTTGTATGTCAATATCCTTCCATGTCTTCTCATTACATGCTAAGGTATAAGGAGTTATTTTTTAAAATAAACAAAAGCTCTTCCTCCTGGAGACCACTGCTTTCTGCTCCAGTCAGAACTGTTTGGCAGTGATTTAGCATGCCAGAATTTTCCTCCACTACTCTAATATGTTTAAGAGTTCTTAGATTATGGGGCTTCCTTTTTCCCAGTATACTCATTTTACTGAAGCATGTATTTATAAAGGATTAATGGAAAGTGTTTTAGCTTCCTATCATTGCATAACAAGCGGCCTGCACATTTTAGCTGGTTAAACCAACATGCATTTATCTCACACAGCTTCAGAGGGTTTGGAAAATGGGAGTAGCCTAGCTGGGTCGTTGTGGCACAGAGTGTCTGATGGGGTTGCACTAACGCGGGTAGCGAGGGCTGTGGTTATCTGAAGGATTGACTGGGATATAGGGTCCATGTCTGAGAGGGCTCACTCATGGGTAAGATAACTGGAGACCTCAGTCCCTGGCTGGCTGGCCGCAGAAGGCTTTATTTCTTCACTATGAGGGCCCTCCACATAGCTGCCTCATGTCCTGGCATTTGGCGTCTCTCTAAGCAAGGGCTCCAAGACAATCAAAAAGTCCAAGATGGAAGATGTAGTTCCTCTACACGACCTATATGCAGAATTCACACACCATCGCCTCTACCTTGACTCATTATGAGTAGCTAAGTCCATCACGTACTCAAGGTGAGGGGAACTAGGGTCTACTTTTTGAAGAAAGAAGTATCAGTGAGGTTGGGTAGAGGCTCATGCTTGTAATCAGAGCGCTTTGGGAGACCAAGATGGGAGGATAGCTGGAGGCCATGAGTTTGAGGCCAGCCTTGGCAACACAGTGAGATCCTATAGTCCCAGCTACTCAAGAGGCTTAGACAGGAGGATCACCAGAGCCCAGGAGTTTGAGGCTGCAGTGAGCTATGATTACACCACTGCACTCTAGCCTGGGCAATAGAGTGAGACTTTGTTTCCATTAAAAAAAAAAAAAAAAAAAGAAGTCTCAGTGAATCTGTGAACATAATTTTAAAGCCACCACAGAACTCATTATTCTTTCCTTGTTCTTAATAAGGAGCTTCAGTGGGTGTCACATTATAATTCAAATACCATTTTTCATTCAGAACATTTTAGGTATTAATCCATTTTGTTTTGTGATAAAGTCTTGCCTATGAAAAGCTCAGCTTTTGTTTACTCTTGTAAGGAGTAAGGATTTTTGTTTTCTTCTGTTTTGTTCTCTTCTTGTCTAGATTTAAAACATATACAGACATACACACAAAAATACCACACATACACGCGACACACACACATATAAAATTCTCTCTCTATA
This sequence comes from Macaca nemestrina, assembly GCF_043159975.1. NCBI lineage: Eukaryota > Metazoa > Chordata > Mammalia > Primates > Cercopithecidae > Macaca > Macaca nemestrina. The sequence goes on from NC_092145.1 coordinate 152,627,267, forward strand.
TATATCTTTCGTGTGTGAAATTTCTGAGTACTAAGGATGAAGAAAGCATACATTTATCTTCATTATTCATGACTAAGCACCTAAGTTAAGTGTTTTATTCCTTGTGCTCAAAACTCAATGGGTTTTCAGGCTGAAGATGTATCTCTGCAGTGTATGTATGTATATGTACATATATATACACACACACATATATAGGCAATTCTCATTATTCATAGAAGTCATGTTCCATTGTACACTCTCTTATATATATCACATATTCTCTCTCTATATATAGATAGATAGAAAATATATATATATATAGATCTCTATCTATCTATCTATCTATCTATCTATCTATCTATATAGATAGAGAGAGAGAGAGAGAGAGGTAATTCTCATTATTCACAATAGTCATGTTCTATTAAAGTCTCTGCAAACACTGAATTTGCAAATACTAAACTGCACCTGCAAGGGAAAATGCAGGGTTAGGTTCCCGCCAGCCTCTGGTCACAATACATTCATCAACCAATCAATGCATAATTTTGTTTTATGTGTAGTTCTATATAAAGACATCTTAGTTAATATATATTGCTGATCCATTAACATTGAACTCATGGCCAACAGCTCACTATAACTCATGCCTCAACAAAGCCCATAGAATGCTTGCATTTCTTTCATAGGAACATCACTGCCTTCTGGTGCTTAGAGACCCTAGACAGCACTTCAACAATGCACTTGAGAGTGAAATCACTGAAATTAAGGGAAAAAATTTGAAAATGTGGCAGAAAATAAACTGCAAAAAAAAGAACAGTTGTTTACAGCCTGAAAGCTGAAATGAGGCAGATGATCACCCTGTTCAACCTCAGCTGGAAATGTGTGTGCTGGTGGCTCAAACTTTTTACCACTGTGTGCATGTCCACAAATGATCTTGAAAGTACTCCAAGGATTCATTTTCATGTTTACTGACAAATAGGTGAATTTACAAATAAGAAAGTCATGAATAATGAAGACAAATGTATGCTTTCTTCATTCTTAGTGCTCAGAAACTTCACAACAGTGCACCTTAGTTAAGTGTTTTATTCCTTGTGCTCAACACTCAATGGGTTTTCAGGTTGAAGATGTATCTCTGCAGTTCTCAGACGATTCTCTGCATCATTTCTTTGCCATTTCCACCTCTCTGCCTTCTCTGATCATTCTTTTGGGAGCATGTATTAGTCATGTTTTAGCCAGTTAAAAGAGAGTAGTGGTAAAGGGAAGAGGGAAATGTTTATGAAAGATTTAGAATCAGGAGGAAATAGCAAAGATGCTACATGAAGGACATGGTAATAGGAGATTTTTCAAGAATAAGGTAATCACCATATCATTTATTAAAAATAACGTTTGGATTTGGAAGCAACCTAAGTGTCTATCAACAGATGAATGGATAAAGAAAATGTAGTACTTACATACAATGGAGTATTATTCAGCCATAAAAGGAACATCACACATATACACACAACACACACACACACACACACACCAGCCTCTGGTCACAATATGTATCATCAACACACGTGTGTGTGTTTTTCACCCATTTTCCCAAATGTCTTCCCGTCTTGAGGACATGGGTGGAGGATAATGTTCTACTTTCATGGGTACAAGGGTTGTTGTGCCTGGGAACTTATTGCAAGTAGAAAATGAAAACTATGAACATCTACTTGAAGAATGTATTTGTCACCAAAGCGGGATTCCTGACAGAGTTTGCTTTTACTTCCCCTGGCTTCCTCCTATATGGTGGAAGGAGCAGAGAGCCTAAGTCAACATAACAAATGCATAAACACATTTGGTTTCCATGACTTTAATATGTGAGGATAATTAAGCCTAGACAGAGAATTGAATTTCAGAGTACGGAAGTCCTGATAGTAAGTTCCTCTCATAATTAGCTGACACACATTCATTTTCCCTTACTTTCAGTTTATAAGGATATCGTTTCTCTTATTTTTCATTGTTTTGTCTTTATGGCTTCATTTTTTAAAAATTAAGCTTTATCATAAGGAAATTGTTGTTCTGTGCCTTTTTCTGCCTGGACGAACAGCAGAGAAATCATGACTGCATTAGCCTGGGGGAAAACAGTACCGCTAATATGGAAGAAAGTAAATACCCAGCTGTGAGAAGCGGTAAGCTTGTCTGGCTGTGTCGAAGAGTAAAATGAAGGTAAACTCATCAGTACTTTTTTAAATGAAAATTCCTAGGGTCTGCAAACTTCCATATAATAATCATTTTGGACACGAAAATCATTCTATTCTAACAGACTAATCTGTTGGAAGGGATAATTATTTTTTGTCTATTTTTACTTTAATCACTTTTTGGAGGAAAATAAATTGATTAATACTTTAAAAGACATCCATTTCCCCCATTATGGATCTCTGGCACAGAAGATTGAGTTAGTGATACCCCACACTTTTCAGTTATGGTGCATCATCACAGTTGGTCCATGTGATGGGCCCATTTTCCATCCAGACTCCCCTTCCTGCCTCACTGGAAACTACGTAATACACTTATTATGAGATATTTGCTTATCTGACCTTATGAAATGTGCATTGTTTTATGTGTGTGCCTCATATTTACCTAAATAATATTGGCATATGTCCCATTATGTGTTCATCTTTTCACTCCAAACAATGCTTTTGATTTTTAATCCATGTTTAATTTTCTTTTTTTCTTTCTTTTTTTTTTTTAATTATTGTCTTTTTTAATCGAAGGTCCCTTACTGGTCCTGCTTCCATGAGTAGCAGTGACCAGGGGAAAAGGGAGAGGAACCAGCCGGCACAGGGAGGGGTCATCTCCACAACATTCCATTTATACACAGAACTAAACAGACAAGCACAGAGTCACTATTGCGGTTAGAAGTTGGCAGCATGGGAAGGGGGAGGACCAGGTGGGGAATGGGGATGTTGTTAAAAAAAAATACAGGCTCCCCCACAACTGGGGTACCTGGGGGGAACTTGGTCTGCTTCAACCCAAGAGGAATCAGAAGATCAAAAGCAGTTTGGGAAAGCCAGAACCGTCAGGGATGGAGGGAGAAGGAAAATCCAGGGGGTGGGGGGGTCTGTTTGGCAACTGGGGTGAAGGGATTGCCCTCCCCCTGCTGGGATCCCCCCAGCCCCTCCGGTCTGGCAGGAAGGGGGCAGCCTGCAACCCCCGAGGGCAGGTGTGGGGCTGCCAGATGCTCCAGGCAGGGGGCCAGAAGGGGCTCACAAAGGCTTGCCCTCCAGGGAGATGACAGCACTGCCCCCCAACTTCTCTGCCAGGGTGCAGCGGTCCTTGACTTCCTCGTAGCGGTTTGCTTGCAATTCATGCTTGATCCCTGTCAGCTTCTTCTTGATGGCATCCTTGGAACTGGCATAGATCATTTTGCTCTTAAGGGGCGCACACTCAGGGGCCCAGAAAATAAACACCAGGTCCTCCTTCTTGCTCTCCTTGGTCTCATAGGTTGCGTCATAGAGGGCGTAGCGGCAGTCCTTGTCTGGCAGCATCTTGACAAAGGTGGCATAGGGGTCGTCGACAGTCTGGCCCACATCGCCCACCAAGATCTCCTTGCCCTCCTCCAGGATGATGTTCTTCTTGTCCTCACTCAGGCAGAAGAGCACCGCCTTCTTGCGCTTCTTCACCTCCTCTGGCGTTGAAGACTTACGCACCTTCATGTCGTTGAACACCTTGATGACACCATCAGAGACAGCCACACCGGAGGCCATGTTTCCGGAAACGAAAAGGAGCGGGCACCGAGAGCCGCAGTAGACAAGAGCGCTGCAGACGCTGCCGGGACCCGACTGTAATTTTCAATCCATTAAAGAAAATGCGTATTAGTTATCTATTACCACCAATTTGTGGAGTCACAAATTGCCACCAATTAAGTGGCTTAAAATGATGATCCCAACGTCTGCCCTATAGTTGTCCAGCCAAGAATGGTGATTTCTTCCTGAAATTACAATCTTTTTGTTACTTTGGTGTTTTTGTTTTGCTCTTTTTCAGTTCTTTCATGATTTTGATAGCTGCAAGAAACTGGATCCCACTAACAATTCAAGGGAGCTCAGAAGTGGGTCCTTCCCTGGCCAAGCCTGCAGATGAGAAACAGTCCTGCCTGACTTCTTAATGCTAGCCTTGTGAGACTGTGCAGAGGATCCAGCCAAGCCATGTCCTGACCCATGAAAGCTTCGAGATGATACATACATTTTAAGTGGCTAAGTTTGTGGCAATTTGTTACACAGCAATAGGTAGCCAATATTATCCCCAGTAATGGGTTTGTCACTGCACAAAGCCCACCCTTTGTTACCAAGACAAAGAAGCTCTTTGCTTCTCTTGTCCTTGGCTGCTCTCTGACCCCTTGACTTCTGAAATACAGGCTCAGCATCTCTTTACGGTTGATGTTAAGCTTTACAGCTCTGGGTTCAGGATGTTAAACTGTTTTGATTAATCCTGGATTCAAATCAGTGACCTTGGGCAACTTGCTGCTATTGTTTCTTCTTGCATAGAATGAGGATTATATACTACCCATCCCATATTTATCTAAAAAGGATTAAGTAAGTTAATTCCTGGACATGTTCAGAGTATCACCTAGCACTTAAGTGCTCACAGAATATTACTATTAAGTTACTGCTGCTTACCTACATTTTATAAAAGGATTTTCTGTGCTATAGAGAGCACATGGTTCTTAGCAGATGAATATACAAATTAACAAGAATAAGTTAAAAGATATAGCAGACTTCATTCCAATTAGAAGATCAACTGAAGGAAACTAAAGGAACATGCAAGCTATTCCATTTTTGGACACAAAGGATGATTGTATTTTGTTTCCACCTGATTTCTTTATTTTTGTTTATTTCTTCTTCTTAACTTTTATTTTAGGTTCTTGGAGTACATGTGCAGGTTTTTTATATATATAAATTGCATGATATGGGGTTTGGTGTACAAATTATTTTGTCACCCAGACAATAAGCATAGCATCTGATAGGTGGTTTTCCAGTCCTCACCCTCCTCCCACCCTCCACCCTCAAGTAGGCACTGGCGTCTATTGTTCCTTTCTTTGTGCCCATGTGTACTCAGTGTTTAGCTCTGACTTATAAGTGAGAACATGTGATAATTGATTTTTTGTTCTTCATATCAAATCTATTTGAATATTAGGTTTCTTCATGTTTAATATTAGGTCTCTGTAGCCTCAAGTTTCATCAAGCAGAATATTCTCCTAGCCCTGGGGACAGAACAGAGATATATAGCCATTCACCAGTCAATGATGGACTACATACACGATGGTGGTCCTATAATATTATAATAAAGCTAAAAAATTCATATCGCCTAGTAACATTGTAGCTGTCATAATATCATAGGGCAATTATTTTACTTTTTAAGAATCTTAGTGTAGCATTAGTGTACAGTGTTTATAAGTGCTACAGTTGCACAGTAATGTCCTAGGCCTTCACATTCACTCAACCACTCATTCACTGACTCCACCCAGACAACTTTCAATCCTACAAGTGCCATTCATGGTAAATGCCCTATACAGGCATACCATATTTTTGTATTACTGTACCTTTCTATGTTTGTATTAGTCAGTTTTCATGCTGCTGATAAAGACATACCCGAGACTGGATAATTTATAAAGAAAAAGAGGTTTAATGGACTCCTGGTTCCACATGGCTGGGGAGGCCTCACAATCATGGCATAAGACCAAGGGATGTCTTATATGGCTGCAGGCAAGAGAGAATTTGTGCAGGGAAACTCCCCCTTATAAAACCATTAGATCTCATGAGACTTATTCACTATCAGGAGAACAGCACAGGAAAGACCTGCCCCCATGATTCAATTACCTCCCACCAAGTCCCTCCCACAATACACGGGAATTGTGGGAGCTACAATTCAAGATGAGATTTGGGTGGGAACACAAACTATATTAATGTTTATATATGTTTAGATACACAAATACTTACCATTGTGTTATAATTGCCTACACTACTCAGTACAGTAAGATGCTGTGCACGTTTGTAGCCTAGGAGCCCTAGGCTCTGCCATACAGCCTAATTGTGTAGTAGGCTGTACCATCTAGGTTGGCATCATCTAATGATGCATTTCCCACAATAAATCTCTGTCATTAAGGGACACATGACTGTACAGGCAGAAATTTCAAGTTCAACCTTTTTGGTCACTTCAAGTTACTTTAGTGGAAAACGTTCATTTTATTGCAAAAGCTTAAAACTACCTTGCAATGCAAAACTTGCAAGCAGTGGAATATGGCCAGTTGGAATTCCCCCCTGAATTATGTGGATTTACAAAGTTGTGTTTATCCAAATAAAAAATAGCTGCATATGTAGCACATTTCACTTAGTGACTGGGGACAAGAAAGATCATCTTTTGTCTTTCTCAACTCCTGGCGCCATGAAACCTTCTTCATCTTTATCTTTCGAAAACTTTGCTCAAACAGTAGCCACCTTCTACTGCTCTGACTTTTGGGGATGATGAGCTCACCCTGTACTTCCAATAAACACATGAGTTTTTCATGAGTTTTCCAGTTCTCTAATCTCTCCAGGAATCATGCCTCAAGGCCTTCTTCCCCACATAAACACACAACACATTCCGTTTAATAGGCAGTTTTGAACAGGATTAAAATTTTCTGACATAACAAGACTAACCTTGTAATGAAGTAGGATGACAGCAGAAACTTATGACGGTGGTTTTCTATTTTGAAATTTATGAGGAACACGATGGGAGGGAAGAGTCATAGCATGGCATACGACGAAGATGCAAAATGTGGATCTATCAGGGGTTGGGGAGAATGTTTATTGTTTTAAGGAGAAATAATGGTATAATTTGGGGGACAGATAACTGTGGCCCTTGGGCCAAATATGACCCACCACCTAGTTTTGTAAATAAAATTTATTGGAGCATAAGCACACCTATTCTTTTACTTTTTTTTTTTTTTTTTTTTTCTTTAGATGGAGTCTCCCTCTGTTGCCCAGGCTGGAGTGCAGTGGTGTGATCTTGGCTCACTGCAACCTCTGCCTCCTGGGTTCAAGCGGTTCTGCTGCCTCAGCCTCCCTGAGTAGCTTGGACTACAGGCACATGCCACCAGGCCCAGCTAATTTTTTTTTGTATTTTTAGTAGTGATGCTGTTTCACCATGTTGGCCAGGCTGGTCTCAAACTCTTGACCTCAAGTGATCCGCCTGCCTTGGCCTCCCAAAGTGCTGGGATTACAGGGGTGAGCCACCATGCCTGGCCTATTTATTTACATATTACATATCATATCTCCAACTGTTTTCCTCCTACAACAGCTGAGTTGAGCAGTTGAAATGGAGACCTTATGGTTCACAGAGCCAAATATAGTTACGACCTGGCCCTTTACCAAAAAAGCACACTGATCCCTGCACAGCAGGTAGGTAACACTGGTTTTGGAACCAATGAAAGATCCAAATTCCAGCTAGTAATTGCATGCTGTACTTTTGATATTGTTGATTGGATTCATATTGGTAGAGCTAGATTTAGCCCATGGCATCAATGTTGTCCATCAAATGACAATTATTTTCTTATTCCTTATGTAAATAATTTGTTAAAGAAGCAAAACATTTTGTTTTCACATCTCCCATTTTTAATAAGTGTTATTTCAGAGAAAAGTGCACAGCAAAATCTGTTATCAGTCAGTGCATTTCTGTGTGGCTCAACTACATAATTTTAACATAATATTCACCAAGTAAAGGCTCTGCTGAACATTTCCCAGCTATGATTTTGTTTCATATTTTATGCCATCAGGAGACATATACATTTTCTGATAATTTTTGGAGAAGAAAGTTTATTTCAAATGAGATCACCAAAATAGATTAAGATACAATGGACCTGCACGTTATGCACATGTACCCTAGAACTTAAAGTATAATAAAAAAAATATATATATATATAGATAAATACATGAATAAAATAAAGAGATACTATGGAAGAGCAAAAAAAAAAAAAAAAAAAAAAAAGATACAATGGAAAGCCAACTTGGATAACCTACTATTAATATCTTCAGGTGAATGGGATGCAGAGAATAATGCCATGGTTAGTGTATCCTGTGAATTTTATCTTTGAAGTTATATAATAAAGTAAAATTAAATAGAATAAAGGTGGCAGTGTTTCTTGGAACAAAGGGAAATTACAAAGAGAAAACTACTAAATCACCACAAAATAAATTGGCAAGGAAAAACAAACACGAAATAAATATGTGTCAAGTACTGAATTTGACTTTTATTTTATACTACCCCAGGCATCAGAAACTGTGAAGAACCACATGTTCTTTTTTAAACAAATTTTTTGGGGTATATAGTAGGTGTATACATTTATGGGGTACATAAGATTTTTGATACAGGCATTGATATGGCTTGGCTGTGACCCCAAATCTCATCTTGAATTGTAGCTCCTATAAGTCCCACTTGTGGGAAGGACCCAGTGGGAGATGAATGAATCATGGTGGTGGTTCCCCCTACTGTTCTTATGGTAATGAGTAAATTTCATGAGAGCTGATGGTTTTATAAGGGGAAACCCCCTTTGCTTGGTTCTCATTCTCTCTCTTGCCTGCTGCCATGTAAGATGTGCCTTTCACCGTCCACCATGTTTGTGAGGCCTCCCCAACCAGGTAGAACTGTGAATCCATTAAACCTCTTTTCCTTATAAGTTACCCAGTCTCGGGTATGTCTTTATCAGCAGCATGAAAATGGACTAACACAGGTGTGCAACACGAAGTAAGCACATCAGGAAAAATAGGGTATCCATCCCCTCAAGCATTTATCCCTTGAGTTACAAACAATCCAATTACACACTTTTTGTTATTTTAAAATATAAAATTATTATTGACTGTAGTCAACATGCTTTGCTATCAAATAGCAGGTCTTATTCATTCTTTCTTTTTATGTACCCATTAACCATCCCCATCTCCAGGCCTCCACTACCCTTTCTAAATTCTGGTAACCTTCCTTCTACTCTCTATGTCTATGAATTCAATTGTTTTGATTTATAGTTCCCATAAATAAGTGAGAACATGAAATGTTTGTCTTTCTGTGCCTGGCTTATTTCAATTAGTGTAATGACCTCCAGTTCCATCCATGTTGTTGCAAATCATTGGATCTCATTTTTTTTTATGGCTGACTAGTATTTCACTGTGTATATGTACCACATTTTCTTTATCCATTCATCTGTTGATGGACGCTGAGGTTGCTTCCAAATGGTAGCTATTGTAAACAGTGCTGCAACAAACATGGGAGTGCAGATATCTCTTCTATACACTGACTTCTCTTTTGAGGGGTATATTCCCAGCAGAGGGATTGCTGGATTGTATGCTAGTTCAATTTTTAGCTTTTTGATGAACCTCCAAACTGTTCTCCATAGTGGTTTTACTAATTTACATTCCCACCAACAGTGTAGGAGGGTTCCCTTTTTTTCCACATCCTCACCAGTGTCTGTTATTGCCTGTCTTCTGGCTTATAACTACCTGTTCTTTTAAAAGTGTTCCTGGGGCATCTCAGGTTGCTAAGCCAGGCAAGTGGATGCTCTAAATACTTGAAAATCTGCCTGAGCATGGGGCAGGGAAGGCCAAATGAGATATATTATTTTGTACTTTATGAGTACTCTCTCTCTCTATATATATATATAGTATTTTGTACTTTACGAGTATTATTTGTGCACAGGTGAACTTTAGTATTTGTGAACTATGCATGACTGTATAGTACAGTTAATGAATTATCTGCAAAAACAAAAAAATAATTAAAAAAGCAGTCTTGCATAAACTCAATCCAAAAACATCTGTGATTGTCACTCACCCTTGCCCTTTGTGATTTCTCTTGGGCTCCTGTGTCTGCACGTCCACACCCAGAAGATGGCCCCATCTTTGGGGCCATCTCTAGCACACTTCACAAAGTCACCTCTAGCATTATGGATGGAATCCAGCTGTTTCTCCTAGCTCACTCTTCTTCGGTTCTCATCTGTCACATTTAATGTTGTTTCTGGTTCCACCTGTACACCTTTAATGATATTCATTTGTGTAAGCCTTATCTTTGTGGTCAATGAAAGGGGGCATTTCTCCAGCACTGCCATGCAAAAATCTCAAAGAATGCATGCTGTGAAGAATTGCCAGCACCAAGGACATAGAGTTTATTCTCAGTATCTAGCCAGTAAAAGTGTGGAGTTCTAGAGTTTCCTTTCCAATGGGATGCCAGTCTGAAGTTGCCTCCTGGGCAGTCTGGGAGTCACTGTGAGGGATTTTCTCAAGCTTGGCTGGAGCCCTGCCCCGATAGAGAGCCAACATGACCACCCGTGCAGGTGACGCCATCTCTGGCCCATTGGGAAACCTCTAGTTGGGCCAAATAAATGTCATTCTACTAAAAATCCATTTGGATGATTGAGTTGCAACAAAGGGGTGGCTATGAGAGCCAGAGCAGATGTATTGATCAGGAACATGTTCTCATCTTAATGATCTCAGAGTTTGAACGTAACCAGAATGTATTTGAGTGAGCATGTCTGTATGAAGACATTAATCTTGGCTTCAGTCTTGCATATGTAAAATTGCTCTCGGGATGAATAGGCTAGGCTGTTTGTGTGCCAGACTCTTCAACTGGGATGAAGATACAAAAGATCATTGTTGGATGAGAAGAGGAGGTTCCCAGAATGTTAACTTTCCAAAGTAAGGGAGAAAAAAAGGATAATTCTATTGATGCCAGAATACCTGAATAATAGAAAAATGAAAAAGACTTAGTAGCAGTTTACATCTATGTATTTTTAGGTCAATAACCAAGACTAGTGGAAGAGCCTTTTCCTGCAAATGAAAATGTTCCTCTTTCAATAGTTACTTGGAAGAAGAGTTCTCAAATTAGCAGAGAATCTGCTGATGGAAACTATTTGCAATTTGGAGGCAACACCCTTGGCCATAAACATTTAAGAGATTAAAAAATAAAATAACAGTAAGAACACACATGCAAGCGTGCACATACACAGACACACACACCCACACACACACACACACACACCACCATGCAGGTGACTCCATCTCTGGCCCATTGGGAGACCTCTAGTTGGGCCGAATAAATAAATTAGCAGGCTTGTTTTAGGAATATAGATGAGTGGACCTTTTCTCACGGAGATCCAGATTCACAAACGGAGCCTATTAATCTACATGTTCCTGCTTTTTCACAATTTATTATTTCATATTAAACTCTGTGTTATTCTATTTCCCCAAGGAAAGAAGTGGCTAAAAAAGGTCTAATTTTAAGGAGCTATAAACAAGTTGTTTGCTCATTAAAAAAAGCAAAACTATAATAAAACTTATATTTATCCCATCAACAGTTAGACTTGGCAGGTTGCTCATTAGAACAATTTAAAGCAGCTTCTGTCTAATTCGACTTTTACGTTTAGACATACGGTCAAGCTGCAGTGATTCAGTTCTATAAAACACACTTTCAATTAGGTCTGTTTGAGCTTGGCCTCTCCCATGCCACGATCTCAGACAAACCTGGTTTGATTTATGAGGACTCTGAAGACAGCATATTCAGGGTCCGCCAAGTGCTCCCTTCTGTTGTGCCTTGCGCAGATCTTGTTGCTGTGTTGCGGCCCTCCTGGCCTCACTCTCAGTCCTGGGAGGCATTCTCCAAGGATGAGGTGGGTGACAGCGGTTTGGCTCTTCTGTCTGCATTTCTTGTTTTTCTCTTTTTCATCACACACAAAAAAGAAACCACTTTTTACTTGAAAGTAAAATATCTTTTCCTCTAAAGAAAATGTCTGTTTTAAATCGTTATAGATTGGCCCATCTATAACAACTCATTTATATCTCCTTAAAATTAGACATTTTTGTAGCCTTTTTATTTTCTTACAGAGATAGAACAACACAGAGTTTAATATGAAATAACAAATTGTATAAAAGCAGGAACACACGCAAATCCTCTTCCTCTGATTCATCTTACTCTATCAGACCTCCTCAGATAAGAGTCATAGACTTGCTGTCAGTATCTGGATCTCCATGAGAAAAGATCCATGCTTCCATATTCCCAAAATAATCCTGTGAATTCAAGAAGTGATTCCCCACAATGAAGCTTTGTGGTAGATTCCAAATGGAATAAGCTTATGAAACACCTCAGATGGCATACAGCATGTTGCAACAGAGATCAAGAAACAGAAATAAGGGCAAATGATTTCTCCTCTTGTTATTGGAATGAATGATGCAATGGGTGATAGTCTACTACTCAGTGTGCAACAACTCTGCAGCAGCTACACAAATTCCACCACACCATAAATCACAGCAAAAGAATGTCTGCTTCCTGGATCTTGGATAACCTGCTGTGTTTACAGAGGAGAAAAAGAACACATATCTAAGAGAACCAGTTTCATTTCAGAGAACCATATCTAGGATGAAAGCCCGGCATGAAGTCATGATGTCTTCATTTAGCTACATCCTTAAACTCATCTCTCCTTTATGCTACAGCTGGGAAAGCTGAGCAGTGAACCAAATTCAACCCATTACTTTTTCTGGGGTTCTGCAGGCTACCAAAATCATAAACTTATTTCTTTCAAAATAAGCAAGTAATCTTATGCACAGAAGAAAATTGCACCCGGCTGCATAATCAATAAACTCAATAATTAGAGTCACGTCAAGAAACAGAACAAAGCAAAACATTCCAGGAACACACAGAAAGGAAAGGAGCTTCTTGGAGGAGATGTACTCAGAGAAAGACTCAGGGTTTCACTCTTTGAAGCAATTAGAAGATCCCTGAAGAAAGTGCTCCCCAAATATCCCCCGGTAGGATGCCTGAAATTTCATGCTCAGATATCCTTCCTTCCTTTGGAATGGGGGTCTCTCAGACGCAGTTCTGCATACATTGGAACATATTGGCTTTTGGAAGAAGCAATGCAGTAAATAGTAATAACCTCTGTGCAGAAGTTTAAAGGATGTTTTGCAAATGACAGATAAATGGTGGTTCTGAGAGAACAAGTCTTATTTAGGATAGGGAATGAAGGCTGGGTACTGCCTGCCCGAGGTAGCTGACTTGATTAGAGAACCTGGCTGAAAGGCATTGGGTTCTTGAGCAGATGCTGGCTAGAAGAAAAAAAAAATGTATGGATCCAGAGTTCTAGGATCAGAGAAGCCAGACTTTACGGTCTTATTTATGCCCTGTAGTGGTAGTACTGGCCATTTCAGGATAGAAACCTAAACTGTTTTGCTTGATGAACAGAACACTTTTATTTTCACTCAAAAAGACTCAGTGATATGTTAGATTCAACAATTTAAAAGAGAAGTTTACTTAGCTGTGGCAAACTTGAGCTATTTTATTACACCAATTTATAATTTCTTGGCCCTGTGGGCTTAAATGTTTCCAGGTGGCATAATGAACATTTTTAAAAGCTAAATTTATAATGAAGTCATTTGGCCTAAATAATTATATGGAAGAGAGTGAAAAACTTTATACATCAAAGTGGTATTTTTTTTCTCATAGCTAATATTTTATATAATGCAGAGTTAAGTACGTTTTGCTAAACCTCAGAGTGAAACACAGACCTTGGCAACATATAGTACCATGAGGTTAAATAGGGGCTGAAGACAGAAGTCTCTAACTATTCCTATATTCATAAAAAGAATTTCTGGACACATCATTTTATTACTTAGAATAAAGATGGCACATCATGTCCTGTGACAACCTCCCAATCACCTACCTGTGGCCCATAAAGAAGAATACAAATTCAAGAGAATTTGATCAAAAATAGTGAATGTTTGCTTATAATAGGTTATCATCCAAATAGAAGACTTATGCCATTAAGGGTGAAAGTGAGGGCTCCCTGTATTTCATGTAGGGAAGGGGCAGTTCAAAAGAGCCATTCCCAGGGATCGAGCATGACAGATAGGCATGTTACTTAGCTGAATGCTTACTGATTTGTAGAACTTGACTTACTTTCCTGCCTTTTGGGTGTGGCCATATGTTTTGGAACATTCTTGGAGGGCCTTGCATACGTCCCTGAGAGTTTGAGGGTCTATATGAAGAAAGTGAGTGGTATCTACTGACGGACTGCAAAATCCTCCAGCTGGGGGCAGTGGCTCACACCTGCAATCCCAGTACTTTGGAAGGCTGAGATAGGCGGATCACTTGAGCCTGGGAGTTCAAGACCAGTCTGGGCAACGTGGTGAAACTCCATCTCTACAAAAAATAGAAAAATTAGCCAGGCATGGTGTCCTGCACCTGTAGTCCTAGCTACTCAGGAGGCTGAGGCAGGAGGATCACTTGAGCCTGGGAGGTGGAGGTTACAGTGAGCCGTGATTGCGCCACTGCACTCCAGCCTGGGCTACGGTGAGAGACCCCATCTCAAAGAAAAAAAAATAAAATTCCGAGGGCCCGAGAAGCTTGGAATAGCCAAAAGCAAGGAGAGGGTGCATGGTGTGCGGTGGGGGAGGGGAGTGTCTATATCCCTTCACCCTCCACTTGATGTGATAAGAGCATGTTTTTCTTTACTTTTCTCTGATTTCTTTTCTCTGATTGATTCCTTCCTTCCTTCCTTCCTTCCTTCCTTCCTTCCTTCCTTCCTTCCTTCCTTCCTTCCTCTTTTCTTTTCTTTTTTCTTTTCTTTTCTTTCCTTTCCTTTCCTTTCCTTTTCTTCTCTTTTTTTTTCTTTGTTGGAGGAGTCTCGCTCTGTCACCCAGGCTGGCGTACAGTGGCACAATCTCGACTCACTGCAACCTCACCTCCCGGGTTCAAGAGATTTTCCTGCCTCAGCCTTCTGAGTAGCTGGGACTACAAGTGCCCACCACCATGCCTGGCTAATTTTTTTATTTTTTGTAGAGATGGGGTTTTGCCACATTGGCCAGGTTGGTCTTAAACTCCTGACGTCAAGTGATCTGCCTGCTTCGGCCACCCAAAGTGCTGGGGTTACAGGCGTGAGTCATCCACCATGCCCTACCAGAATATGTTTTTCCTTAGTTACATGGACAATAAAAAAGGTGGAGGTCTCTCTTAAAGTTAGCATGTTCAAATTAGTATGTAAAAGTGGTACAGCCCTGAAGAACTTCAGCCGTAGGAGCCCAGGCCTGTAATTCTTGGGGAAGGAGGTTGGAAGGTCAGAGGGAGGCAATCTAGAGAACACTGTTGTAGCAGGCAGCTGTGCAATGCTCAGCACCCCGTGGGCCTCCCAAAGAGCTCTTGGGCCAACCCATGGAAAGACCAACGTTCCACCCTCATACACATACCATAGAGTCCACACTGAAAGCCAACCAGCCTTAGCCAAGGGAACCCTGAAATATTAATAATAAGACTAGTTCAGACAACGAACTCTCCTTTCTTTTTTTTGCCCCAAATCTGGAAGAGGCAAAGTGGGAAAAGGAGGCAGAGGAAAGAGTGGAACCATCTCTTTTCTTCTACATGTCCCTAAGCCTCAGCTTGGGGTAAAAAGAGAAGCTCAGTATTGGATCCAAATTTGAAATCAAAATTTAAATTGATTTTAATACAAGAAAATAAGACTTAATTACAACAAGGAGACTTTCCCTCATCGTTGGAAATGTCTGGAAAGCTATGGGAGGTGGTCAAGACATCTCTGGGAGTTGGAAAAAGATCCCTAAGATGCAGTATGTTTGAGGGCAGTGTTAAAGAAAAATAAAGCCTTCTCGTCTGTGTTGGTCACTTAGTTCAGAATTGTGAAATTCACTAGATCCATTTTTATTCGAGTAGATCCTCGGGTACATTTTTTCTCTCTGGTATCTCCATTAGTCCAACTTCTCCAAGCAGCCAGAGTTCTCATTTCACTTCCCTTCTGTGCAATTTCAAGCCTTACAACATCCGCTAAGATACAGAAGAAAGAACCTCTTTGTTTTTTTTTTTTCATTATTGTCTTCCAAGGAGGCTTTTGAGATCATTTTTTCCTAATCAAGCCGACATAAAGTTTTGATATCACAGATATACATCTGTTTATGTACTGTACTGTATCTTACTTGATATTATAAATATAGTACGATATTTTTTGCCACTTCCCACCGAGAGCATTTTTTGAGAATGCATGCCTTTGGTAATTCACTTACTCCATCTGCCTCAGGTAAAATAACGAAGTGAGTGGAGTCAATTGTTTTCCATATTACATATGGAGGAACTCTTATGGCACAGAGAGTTGTTCCCATGAACACCCAGGGGGTAAGGGTGAGAAGGGGGTGGGCACCAGTGCGAATGCCATATTGCTGTCACCCAGAAGGGCCACCATCCACACTGGGTTCTACATGAATGCCATGGAGTAGTCCTTCTAATGCAGCCTGAACAGCTGTTTTAATATATCTCTGTATTAGGGTTCTGTGCAATATGACAGTTCATAAAAATAGTTTAGTGAAAAAAAGGGAAAAATCTTCTTGTATCCGTGCACCTGAATGTCCCCTACATTTTCAGATTCTAGCTTTGTGGTTAATAATGCCATAATGAATACTGGAATTTTAACAGAAAGGTGACTAGGTACTCAGGAAAACTCAAATATTTGTGGAATTCCAGCAAAGCGGGAAAATGTATTTTTGTGGGATTTTCCTCTGTGTCTTTCAAATCAACCCACTGACAGTTTGCTGATAAGATCTACTCCATTAGTTCATGGGACAGTCCTGCCAGTGATATATGTTTATAGCTTTATATTTTTTAGGAAAAAACTGAAACCTATAATTTGTAGGTATTTTGTACCTCATGACATTTTATTCAATGCATCATAAGAGGGCTCATTGAAATTAAAATACTACCACTATAAAATCTGATTATGATATATTTGGGTCTCATTTCATGGTGAGAAAAATTTTATACAAGAGGTCAATACCATATTAACTTTTATCACTTTTTCAGTTTGTATGGTTTGCAGCATGATAGTACAATCAATCACACCATTAGGTTTGACACAAAACCAATAGAACTGTACACACAGATACATGCTACAAGCCCAACTTAAATTCTCACCCTGTTGTGAGGAGGTGTTAAATAGGGAGAGATCTATTCCCTCATTAATGTATGAGATATTATGGGGAAACAGGAAAGAGTGGTTAATTCAGCCTAAGAGGTTCTAGCGACAGGATCAGGTGACTTTTGAGCTGAGTTTTGTAGATTCTTGGTAAGAAGGGAATGGAATAATATTCCAGATGCAGGAAATAACTCAAATAAAATGTCCCAGGAGTCTTATAGTGTATGGTATTTCCATCTAGTTCTTGGATTCTTTGGGAAAACTGATATGATGCATGGTAAGAAAGAGGCGGAGATGAAAGCAGGGTCATAGAGACAAGAAACCACTACTAGGTTTCTTATTAGTGGTTTCTTGTAAGACTTCTTATATGATGCTGTGTTTTAGATTTACCCTGTATATGATGGTGAGGCCCTGGGAGTTTTAAGCAGGAAAGAGAGGTGTTGTCAAAACACAGAGTGTATAAACAGTAGAAAAATCAGTAATCTGATGGGACTAACACTAGGTTTGGCTAGTCTTATGTCCCGGAATCAGTATTATTCAGAAGTTCTTGCTACAGAATTGAATTAGCCGATTTCCATGTAAAACAATATGATTTAGTTCTGCTCATAATAAAGCCATTTGAAATTGTTCAGATATTTAAGTATTTTTGGAGCATTGATACATACATATTTACATCTATATAGATGTAAGTATAAATCAATATATGGAGGATATCTGTATCTCTACCTATGATTGAAAAGTAACGATATTATGCTATTTTTATTTATGGATAAATGTCTTTGGGTGAGAGATTTCAAGTTCAGAATTAACCTATATAATATTTTAATCCCAAACAAGAACAGTGAAATGTAAAAATATCATGGCATAGAATCTTCAGGAGAATAGCTTCAGACATAGCCCTGAAGAGATTTCAAAATGGCAGAATGGAAAATAAAATAAAATAAAATAAAAAAGATCAAGCAAGCTACACATCTCAGGTCAGACAGCTGTCAAGTGTATTCTCTGTTGAATCAAGTTCTGGACTGAATCCACATGAACGGAATGAAGTAATGAGCTGTAAACTTATTTTGTTATGATGAGACAGAGAGAAAGAGAAGTTTTGCTCTAGAGTTTGTGCCAGAGTTTTGATTTTAATAAACAAAGTGTGGTATATGAGCTCTGCTACACGCATGTCAGGACATTGCCTTTAATACATACTGTCCCAAAACACATATCTCATTATTTTTGTAAATCCGATTTCAGCATGAATACTGCACTCTGTGTTGAAAAGTTCCTAGTATTTGTGCTATCATTGCTGATAACTATGCATTTATTTCATGCTTTTATAATAATGCCATATTAAAGTATCCATGTGCACATTTTCAAATTGCAGGCATGATCCGGACCTGGCGGGGTCGGGTTGAGAGAGAATGCCTCTTGAGTAGGGAATCCTACAAGCTCTATTACTTGGATGATTACCAAAACCATCAACTTAGTTATCTTTAAAATTATACTTTCTTTGCTGAAATAGAGATTTTTTATTTCTTTGAGATATACAGCAAGCCAAAACTTATAGTTCTTCCAATATGAAAAATGGTTCTTTGAGATTATTAAAATCAGACTGATTTTTGAAGTGGCTCTTCTTCAACAAAATAATATGCAGGGGAACAAAAGCAAAGTTTACACATAAAGATATTGATATTTCAGAGAATGAATTTTTGTTTTATGGGAAGATTCACAACAGGATTACTTGAAATGCTGAGCCCTCCCAGTTGCCCATACAAAGGGAAAGAGTTAAAATTCAAGATTTGGGAATCATCCATTATCAAGCAAATAACATCAATATATCAACTCATTTACGTTTAAACTCTGATGCCTCCAGTGTTTCTCCTTGTTAGGGTTTGTCCACATTGACTGAGAAGGAGTATTAGAAGACATTGCCCATAGCTGCCTGTGGCCCTCTGAAGGCCACTCGAGTGAATCTGTTTCAAAGACACTCAGCACAGGCTGAATGAATGTTTTGATGAAATAGCTTGTAGAGTGGAAGCAGTTCCAAATGGAACATCTCTTCTATACCTCACCTTTCCCAGAGGTTACTGGCTAGAGTTTGGACATGGATTTATGCTGGATGATTTCATGCACTGGAGTTGCCTGCCCCATCATTGTTAAGCAGGAGTGACAAATCTCCAGAGATGATTAAGCCAGGAATGTATGCTCGTAGTATAAGATTGGATACTATTCCTCGCTCAACTTATAGACATAACATTTAACGTAGGGAAATGCCAAGGGTGATCTAATTTGAGCTGGACTTGGCTGATGTTCCATGTATATAATAGCTATAATAAGCAGTTCATGACTGGAAGAAAAATCAAATAAAAAATATATCTCATGGATATTGCTAAATGAAAAAACAAGCTGCAAGTCATAGTGCTATTGTTATGAAAATAAGACTAGGAAATCTAGAAAAGCATTTACACAGCTCACTAATGGTAGAGAGCAGATTATCAGAATGAGGTAGGGTAGAGAATGTACTTTATATTATCATGCTTTATTTGTGTCTTTCCTTTAAAAAAAAAAAAAACAAAACAGGCACACACTATGTTTGTAATCTAATTTATATGTTAAAGAGGCTCTATGATGTACTTTCTGTTCCTGACCTTACTCAAATTTTCCTATTACAACCACTCTGTCATCTTTCCTCAAATACAGAGAAACTTAGTCTTTCATCACTAAAGGACAAATTATTGATTAGAAATGATTTGCTTTTACTGAGTCAGATAAACTTGCCTTTAATACATAAATGTGTTCTTTAGAATGACTTTTTAGAATTCATTTTTTTATCATGCTTAATGTAGATGATAGATAAGATGGAATGAGACATAGAAAGTGTAAGAAAGAGAAGGAAGGAAAGGGAAGGAAAGGAAAGGGAAAGAGGAAGAGGAAAAGAAAAGGAAAAGGAAAGGAAAGGGAAAAGGAAAGGGGGAGAGAGGGAGGAAGGAAAGAAAGGAAGGGAGGGAGGGAGGCAGAGAAGGAGGAAGGAAGTGGGAGAGGGAGGGAGGCAGGGAGGAAGGAAGGAAGGAAGGAAGGAAGGAAGGAAGGAAGGAAGAAAAGAAGGAAAGAAGTTAGTTATCTTATTCTGGGCCTCTCCCAAAAGCAAAGCCTCAAACAAGAACTTTGTGTACATGGTTTATTCCGATGCTGATCTCAGAAATCAGGGGTAAGGAATGGAAGAGTTTGGGCACACAAGGTCAGTGCTCTCCTATCTGCTTAGGAGTATACAAAAAGACTTTGCAATTTCACCATAGAAAGAAGCCTTTATCCAACAGCACCTATCATCTGTGGAGTGAGAGTTGCCTCAGGAGGATTAATTTAATTCATTCCTGAGCTATGAAGCATGCCCAGAGGTCATCTCAGAGTTCTACAAAGCACATGTTGGAGAAGGTCCAGGATACAATGCATAAGATGCATAGTGTGCCCCTAAAGAGTGATGTTGTCAAGGAAAAGTGGGTGAAACTTGAAAGGAGCTGTTCACCGCTATAGCATCTGGGCTCACAGGTAGGGCCAACAGATGTATGGCTGCCCAAGGGAAAGGCTAGATAGAAAGGACATGGAAAATTACATTTCTTGGTTTCCGAAAGATATTTTTCCTGTTGTCAATCGTTTTGGCATTAAGCCTTTGTGCTGAAGATCATTTCTTCACAATCGTCATTCACAGGAAGTGATTCCCCACTCGACTTGGAGAGGGCAAAGACTAGGGAGACTTTGGGATGTTTGCTGTGCCATTACTGCTAAGCTGTGCCCATCAGCACTGAGAAAAATAACATGAAAAACATATTTTTATTGCCATTAAAAACATATAGAAATTCCCACAGTATAACTGGTCTGCATCATAAATGTATTTATCTCATCAGTGACAATCTATGCCCTTTTCTGACATTTTTTATTGTGTCATTTTTAATAGCATAAAAAGAACTGTAAAATCATTGGCCTATTCTTCAAATTTAGGATTCAAACAGGAATGCAAATATGTAGTATTTATTCAAGACTCTACCAAAAACCAGGAGCATTGACATAACTTTGTATATGGCCTAAAAATAGGAAGAACAATGCTATTTTCCAAAGGTCAAGAATCATTATTAGGCATCTTTGTGTTTTTATCAATGTTTTGTCTCTACAGGGTTCCAGGTACCATGCATCAGTCAAGAGATCATGAAAAATATGTAGCAGTGAAAACATTAATAAGAAATAGAGTGTTGGTATGTTTCATCTGTCTTTTAAAAGAGTGAGATGACATAAAAATTACCTTGTAAACTTATATACATTTATCATAAAATTGGAGCATCTGTTTACTGAAATTCAAAAGCAAAATTACAAAGTTGTTGAAAGCTTTTAGCCTGTGAATCTTCAAGAATTGGAGGGATATCCATTTGTCTTGTAAAAGATGAATACAAAGAGATGAATAATCCTGCCTTGCGGCAAAGAAATACATAGAATAACCTTTTGAGATCCCACTTAGTTTCTGAATTCTATAAATAATATTGAAAATTATTTCAGAAGCCCATATAATGATTACTTTTGCTATTTGTAATAAATAGATTATAAAAGTAATACTTTAATTATAGCTTCTGGATCAATAAATCAATCAATGAGGTTTTGGCATTTATTTGGTTTGATAGTTCTGTAAGTGGGTTGGCTGGTACTATGTTTTATTCTTGAAATGCCTGAATTAAGATTGAGTTCCCTGAGTCACTACTTTTAGGGACAGATGTGTTTCCACATTTAGTTAACATGCAAAGCAGTTCTACACAACACAATCTGTTAGCGTACACTTACTTCCTAAGCACAACCAAGTGCTTTTCCTTTATTTTTTAATGCTGTCAAATGATTCTGCAGTCCCATATTCCAAAGCATCAGTGTCTAACACATGACTACTTAAGTCCTGAGATTTTTCTTAAATTATTTTAGCAGTATGATAGAGTGTTGCAGGTACCCAACGATAGCAAAGGAACAAGTCCGTCTGGTTTCAGAGGCAATGACATGAGATCTAAATAATAAATGTAATTCAATGTCATTATTATCCCCATATTTTAACACTGTTTGCCAATTCCTATAGATTAGAAAAATATATAGTGATTGTGTTAGTTGGGTGTTTTCCCAAAGCAGATCTTGAAATGAAGATTTGAATGCAAGTAGTTCATTTAGGAGGTCGTGATGAAGAAATGAGGTAAGACAGGAAAATAGTTGATATGTTGATGCATAGGAAATTGCTGTGAGCTACCGAAACTCAGTCCCACCAGGAAACCTCTGCAAGATTGTGGAACACACTTCAGAGTTGTCTTCCACTAGGGACTAACAACTCCCATCCCTCTTTAATTACAACCAGATAGGGATTCAGCCAGGCGTTTCACTTGCCAGCATTTCCAGCATCCAGAGAAAATTTTTGAGTGCAGAGACACAGGAGTGTGAGGCTTGAGTCTGTGGTCCTGTACAGAAATTGTCCACCAAGATGTATGTGATCTCCAAGGTGGCTGGAAAGCCTACTCATGGTAGTCTCAGTCTATACTACAGAGTAATTGAGCATTCTCAATCAACTCTAGTAATTGGTTGACTATTTAATTAATTACTATCCAGCATTTACCAGAGGGCAGACCCTAGGCTAGGTGCAAGGCATAAGGAAAAAACCAACTTAACTCTTTTCTACTTCTGGAAACAATGCCTCCAAAAAACAGCCCCTCCCTCTGTTTAGTCTTTTCCTATTATTCAAATTAAGGGTACTCTATTTTCTGGACCCCACGGCATTTTTGCCATATTTCCATTTTAATACCTACTGTGCTACATAATTAAATGAGTCGGTATCCTGTCTCATTTCTCTGACACTTAAAATATTGAGCTTGTAGATTGCTTTTGGCGGTATGGTAATTTTCACAGTATTGATTCTACCCATCCATGAGCATGGGATGTGTTTCCATTTGTTTGTGCTGTCTATGATTTCTTTCAGCAGTGTTTTGTAGTTTTGCTTGTAGAGATTTTACAAGTTTTCCTTGTAGAGATCTTTCACATCCTTGGCTAGGTATATTCCTAAATATTTTCATTTTTATTTTTCCTCTTTACCAATTTGGATGCCCTTTCTTTCTTTCTCTTGTCTGATTGCTCTGGCTAGGACTTCCAGTACTATGTTGAATAGAAGTAGTGAGAGTGTGCATCCTTGTCTTGTTCTAGTTCTCTGGGGGAATGCTTTCAACATTTCCCTGTTCAGTATAATGTTGGCTGTGGGTTTGCTGTAGATGACTTTTTTTACCTTAAGTATGTCCCTTCAATGCCAATTTTTCTGAGGGTTTTAATCATAAAGGGATGCTGGATTTTGTAAAATGCTTTTTCTGTGTCTATTGAGATAATTGTGTGACTTTTGTTTTAATTGTGTTTATGTGGTGTATCACATTTATTGACTTATGTATGTTAAATCATCCCTGCATCCCTGGTATGAAACCCATTTGATCATGGTGGACTATCTTTTTGATATGCTGTTGGATTCGGTTTGCTAGTACTTTGTTGAGGAATTTTGCATCTACGTTTATCAGGGATATTGATCTGTAATTTTCTTTTTTTGTTATGTCCTCTCCTGGTTTTGGTATTAGGGTGGCAATGGCTTTAGAGAATGATGGACTTAGGGAGGATTCCCTGTTTCTCTATCTTTTGGAATAGTGTTAATAGGATTGGTACCCTTCTCTGAATGTCTGATAGAATTCAGCTGTGAATCCATCTGGTCCTGGACTTTTTTTTTTGGTAATTTTTGTATTGCCAGTTCAATCTCACTGCTTGTTATTGGTCTGTTCAGAGATTCTATATCTTCCTGGTTTAATCTAGGAGGGTTATATACTTCCAGGAATTTATCCATCTCCTATAGGGTTTCTAGATTATGACTGTAAAGGTGTTCGTAGTAGCCTTGAATAATCTTTTGTATTTCTGTGGTTTCAGTTGTAATATCTCCCATTTTGTTTCTAATTGAGCTTATTTGGATCTTCTCTCTTTTCTTGGTTAATGGTTAATAGGCTATCAATTTTATTTATCTTTTCAAAGAACCAGCTTTTTGTTTTATTTACCTTTTGTATTTTTTTGTTTAAATTTCATTTAGTTCTGCTCTGATCTTCATTATTTATTTTCTTCTGCTGGATTTGGCTTTGAATTGTTCTTGTTTCTCCAGTCTCATTAGATGTTACCTTGGATTGTCTATTTGTGCTCTTTCAGATTTTTTGATGTAGGCATTTAATGCTATTAACTTTCCTCTTAGCACTGCCTTTGCTGTATCCCAGAGGTTTTGATAGGTTGTGTCACTATTATTGTTCAGTTCAAAGAATTTCTTAATTTCCATCTTGACTTCAGTGTTGGCTCAATGATCATTCAGGAGTAGATTATTTAATTTCCATGTATTTCCATGGTTTGGAGGGTTCCTTTTGGAGTTGATTTCCAATTTTATTCCACTGTGGCCTCAGAGAGTACTTGATATAATTTCAATTTTGTTAAATTTACTGAGACTTATCATGTGGCTCATCATATGGTCTATCTTGGAGAATTTTCCATGTCCTGATGAATAGAATGTATATTCTGCCATTATTGGGTAGAATGTTCTGTAAATATCTGTTAAGTCCATTTGTTATAGGGTATAGTTTAAGTTCATTATTTCTTTGTTGACTTTCTGTCTTGATGACCTGTCTAGTGCTGTCAGTGGAGTATTAATGTCCTCCACGACTATTCTGTTGCCATCTATCTCATTTCTTAGGTCTAGTAGTAATTATTTTACAAATTTGGGAGGTCCAGTGTTGGGTGCATATATGTTTCGAACTGCGATATTTTCCTGTTGGACTAGATGTTTTAACATTATATAATGTCCCTCTTTGTCTTTTTTAACTGGTGTTGCTTTAAAGTTTGTTTTGTCTGATATAAGAATAGCTACTCCCACTCACTTTTGGTGTCCATTTGCATAGAATATCTTTTTCCATCCTTTTACCTTAAGTTTATATGAGTTCTTATGTGTTAGTTGAGTCTCCTGAAGGCAGCAGATAGTTGGTTGGTCAATTCTTATCCATTCTGCAATTCTGCATCTTTTAAGTGGAGCATTTAGGCCATTTAAATTCAACGTTAATATTGAGATGTGAGGTACTATTCCATTCATCATGCTACTTGTTGCCTGTATACCTTGGCTTTTTAAATTGTATTTTTGTTTTATAGGTCCTGTGAGGTTTATGCTTTAAAGAGGTTCTGTTTTGATGTATTTCCAGGATTTGTTTCAAGATTTAGAGCTCTTTTTAGCAGTTCTTATAGTGCTGGCTTGGTAGTAGCAAATTCTCTCAGCATTTGTTTGTCTGAAAAAGACTATCTTTCCTTTATGAAGGAAATTCACTGGATTCAAAATTCTTGGCGGATAATTTTTTTTTTTTTTTTTTTTTTTGGAGACAGAGTCTCACTGTGTCACCAGGCTGGAGTGCAGTGGCGTGATCTTGGCTCACTGCAACCTCTGCTTCCTGGGCTCAACTGATTCTCCTGCCTCAGCCTCCCAAGTAGCTGGGACTACAGGTGTGCACCACCACACCCAGCTAATTTTTTGTATTTTTAGTAGAGACAGTGTTTCACCATGTTGGTCAGGATGGTCTCAATCTCTTGACCTCGTGATCTGCCCACCTTGGCGTCCCAAAGTGCTGGGATTACAGGTGTGAGCCACCGTGTCACCCAACTGTTTTGTTTAAAGAGGCTGAAGATAGGGGCCCAGACCCTTCTCGCTTGTAGGGTTTCTGCTGAGAAATCTGCTGTTAAACTGACAGGTTTTCCTTTACAGGTTATCTGGTGCTTTTGCTTCACAGCTCTTAAGATTGTTTCCTTCACCTTGACTTTACATAATGACAATGTGCCTAGGTGATGATCTTTTTGCAATGAATTTCCCAGGTGTTCTTTGAGTTTCTTTCATTTGAATATCCAGGCCTCTAGCAAGGCCGGGGAAGAGTTCCTCGATTATTCCCCCAAATGTGTTTTCCAAACTTTCAGATTTCTCTTCTTCCTCAGGAATGCCAATTATTTTTAGGTTTGGTTGTTTAACATAATCCCAAAATTCTTGGAGGCCTTGTTTATTCATTTATTTTTTACTCTTTTTTGGATTGAGTTAATTTGAAAACCTTGTTTTCGAGCTCTGAAGTTCTTTCTTCTGCTTGTTCAATTCTATTGTTGAGACTTTCCAAAACATTTTGCATTTTCTAAGTGTGTCCTTTATTTCCTGAAGTTGTGATTCTTTTTTTACTTATGCTATTTATTTCACTGAAGATTTATCCTCTCATTTCTTGTATTATTATTATTATTATTTTGATTTCCTTAAATTGGACTTCACCTTTCTCTGATGCCTCCTTGATTAGCTTAATAATCTACCTTCTCAATTCTTTTTCTGGCAACTCAGAGATTTCATCTTGGTTCAGATCCATTGCTGGTGAGCTGGTATAATCTTTTGGGGGTGTTAACGAACCTCATCTTGTCATATTACTAAAATTGTTTTTCTGGTTCTTTCTCATTTGGGTAGACTATGTCAGAGGAGAAATCTGGGATTCAAGGGCTGCTTTTCAGATTCTTTTGTTTCATGGGGTGCTCCCTTGAAGTGGTGTTCTTCCCCTTCCCCTGGGAATGGGGCTTCCTGAGAGCCAAACTGTAGTGACTGTTTTTGCTCTTCTGGGTCTAGCCACCCAGCAGAACTACCAAGCTCCAGGCTGGTACCGGGGAGTGTCTGCAAAGAGTCCCATGATGTGATCCATTTGCAGATCTTGCAGCCATGAATACCAATACCTGCTCCAGGGGAGTTAACAGGGTAGTGAGGTGGATTCTGTGAGGGTTTTTGGTTGTGTTTTTGTTTAGTGTGTTAGTTTTGTGTTGGTTGGCCTCCAGCCAGGAGATGGTGCTTTCAAGAATGCATCAGTCACAGTCCTATAGGGATGATTCAAATTTGCCCTAGGGACACCTTGTTAAGTATTCAGGTTTCTCAGGTGGTAGCAGGGGCCATAGAGCTCCCAGGAGATGATGACTCTTGTCTTCTGCTAGCAGGGTGGGTAGAGAAAGACTGCTAGGTGGCGGCAGGATAAGCATGTCTGAGCTCAGCTTCTCCTTGGGTGGGGTTTGCTGTGGCTGCTATAGGGGATGGGGATGTGGGTCCCAGTCCAATGGAGTTATATTCCCAGGGGGATAATGGTTGCCTCTGCTGAGTAATACAGGTTACCAGAAGTCGGGGAAAGCTGGCCCCAGACCACAAGCCTCCCCATTGAGAAAGTAAGCTGACTCACAATTTTTCAGGATTTCAGGAGGCTGCAGTGGTGATCCAGTTCCTTCAGAGGGTCTGTGGATTCTCTTAGCTTTCCTGTTATATTCCTGCGGTAGTTCTTGGAGCAAAAGTTTGCAATGTGAATCTCCACATGCTGCTGTCTGTGGGAGCAGGAGCTGCAAGCTAGTCCTGCCGCCTATCTGCTATCTTAATCCCCTGCTTAGTGCCTTGTTAGTGGTGAGTAGCCACTTCGTGGGTAACAAATTTTATTTGAAGACAAGCTTCCTGGTGCTTGCCCTAAATTCCTAATTACAGCCCTGGGAAATAGAATGCAAGTCAGAGAGGACTGCAAGGGCAAAGGTGGTTGTAAAGACATGCTGTCTTCTGTCTTGGTACTGAGTTTATGTTGATGTAGGGTCTTCCCTGTTCTGAACTGACATGATAGGATGGGACTAGATTATCAAAAACTGTTTGAATGCCTGTGACATTTGTATGGTGACGAGGTAGCAAATGTGCACCATGGTTTACCCCATAATATGCCTATGGCAGATTCTGCATTTCTGCTAGCTATCAGCTTAGCCTCATTTTCCTTTCCTTCTTTTTCTTCCCAGTCATAATGTCATTTGGAATGTTTTAGGCAACAAAGAACAATCCAACGTGATGACATTTTTATAGTATAGTTATAGATAGCTCTGTCAACAGCATAAAGGTGAATGGGTAAAAATGAGTCCTGTAACGAAGTTGACAAAGCTAATTTAAAAGTGGGCTCTTGCTCTTTGAAAAGTTGTTTTCGAATTCCCATTAAGGTCTTGGGGGGTGAGAAACTTATTTTCAATATCTTTATGAATGATAATCATTTTTGAGTCTCACTTATTTTTTCTCTCAACTATTCATGAGATGATTACTGTCTACATATACCTGTAATGGTGAGTCACAGAGTTTCCCAGAAGGCTGATCACGTCTGTGGAGGACAGGATGAGAATGACTAGTCTTCTTTATAATGAAATACTTCAAAGATGCATGTCATCATTTAAGTTCCTGGTGGCAAGGGAAGTGATCATATATCAAAGTGACTGAAAGGACCTGATGGGGACTATTACCTTGTTTATTATGTCTTTGTCTGTCATCACCAAGGAGCAGACATAGTCTATACTTTCAAAGGAATGAGCAGAGAGACAAGGCTTTCTGAATATTCCCTGGCTCGACCTCACCATATGAAGATTTGATATGCTTGTGTCCTCCATATGTGCAGGATTCATTAAAAGAACGGCCATCTCTAATGAGTGATGACAAAGCCCACCTTCTCCTCATTACTCACGCAGAAGATGGTGGTTATTGGAAACCCAATGGCTCACTTAGTTTTGTTCCTTCCCTTTCTTTTACAATTTATGCAACCAAGATGATAGGGGATGTCTTTAGTCTGGAATAATCACTCATGAACAAAGCTTTGTCTTTCATTTTATAGTGCATTTGCTAATATCAAGGAAGACAAAAGTCTGAATATATTTTTTTAAAAAAGAACAAAAAGTTGTGCCAGCCTTCAGTTACTTAATTATTTATTAGTTCAACAATTATATTAGTAAGAGTTCTCCAGAGAAACAGAATGAATAGGATATCTATCTACCTATCTACCTACCTATCATCCATTTATCTATCAATCAATTAATCACCTATCTACTATCTATCTAGATATTCTATCATAGTCTATCTAGATAGATAGATATTGGGATATTGATAGATAGATGCCTATATACATTATATATACATATATATAAAAAGGTATTGAGTCATATGATTATGGAACTCGGGATTTGTCAGTCTCAACACCCACAGTTGGCAAGCTAGAGACCCGGGAGAGCCAATGGTAGTCTGAGTTCAATGGCCTGAGGACCAGGAGAGTCAACAATATAGTTCAAGTCTAAAGGCAGGCAGAGTTGAGACTCAGGAAGAGCCTATGTTTCAGTTAGCGTCTGAGGGCAGGAAAATACTGATGCCCCAGTTCAAAGCCAGTCAGGCAGACTAAATTCTTTCTTACTTGACCTTTTCTTCTATTCAGGCCTTCAAATGCTTTTTTGTTCTATTCTTTGTGTGTTGGATGAGGCCCACTCACATTGGGGAGGACACTCTTCTTTACTCAGTCTATAGATTCAAATGTTCCTTTCATCTAGAAACACACTCACAGTCACCAGAATAATGTTTAAGCAAAGGGCACCCTGTGGCCCAGTCAAGTTGACACATAAAATTAACCATTACAGCCACTATTTACAAAATAGTTAACAGTATGCATTGCTAGATTATTCAATGTGAGGAAGACAGAGATGGATGACATCCATCCCCTACCCTTACAAGTTACAAGCTTTAGGAGACGTAGTGTGTTTGCAGGTGTGTGTGTGTGTGTGTGTGTGTGTGTGTAAAAGAAGTAAGTTAAGTGCCAAAGCAATAAAACTCAAATATATGTACACATGCACATATACATATGTACATATATATATATATACACACACACATCTAAATATGTATATTTACACATGGAGAATCTATCTATATCTATCTAGCTATGAAAAGATCATTTATAATTGGTGTTAGCAAGCAAGAATTAAAGAAAGTCTAGCAATGGATCCAAACCATAGGTAATGGTTCAGAGTTCAGCAGAGCCAAGGAGAGGAAAAGCATTCAAAGATGCAGAAAGATATAGCAGAGAACTCTAGCTGTTCCTCATACCCTGAACCGGTCCTCTTGCAGGGTGGTGTGTCTTCACGATCAAGTATGTAAGTGGAAGTAGTAACTACTCACAGGAATGGCTCATAAAATTCCCTATTGCCTATTCCTCCAAGCTCTTTTTGTTTTCTGTGTAGCAGGCTGGAGACAACTTCCAGAGCCACCTTAGAAGCCACATGTTGAAGACGGCACCCTCTCTGCCAGCCAGGGTCTTTAAGCACCTACCCAGGGTCTATGAGAATTGCTGTGTTGGTCTGTTCATCTGGTCAACACCATGATATGATCCGCAAGTGAACTGCTATTGTGTTTGAGCCATTACATACTTTGGGATCTCTTTGTCACAACAGTTAACATTACTCAAACAAATACAAGATGGATGGATGGGCAAGAGCATGACTATACAGGCACGGTGAATTTGTCCAGTCCAGTGTGAAGGAAACATAGAATACATGTGAAGAATTTAGCAGAGAAGACAGTCCAATGATGTCAATCGGAGAATACAGAATTTGGACTCCATTAATTGGGGATGGGGAGTCACTGAAGCTACTGAAGCAAGTAGGAAACTACTGAAACAGTGCGGGGAGAAACATGTAATGTTCCAGCAGGGAATGGGTTATGAAGAAGACAGCATCTAGATCTTCTTTTAGAGCCTAGGAAGGACACCCAAAAAGTACTGTCCAACACAACATAACAGGGACAGAATTTTAGAAGGATGGGTGAGATGGCAAGGAAGAAATAACAGAAATAACAGAAGGTGAACAGAAACGGATTTTGACAGCACAAGGAGAGTGAGAGTCATCAAAGTTAGAACACTAACACTTTCAGCTTTGTGGATAAAATGTTTATTAATGGGACAATCTCTGTATATTTTGTGTTTCAACTGTTATATTTAAGAGACTAGGATGACTACAATCTGGCAAATTAGCCTTGTGATTCCAAATTAAAATGTAACTATATTTTGAAACATGTAATATAATTTTATTAAATGGATCAACAGTATGAGATTTTGCTAGATTGATACATTTGCTACTGCCCTGTGTGTAACTAAATAAGTTTTCAAAGGTGATGCAAAAATTTGGGAAAGGTTTTTTGCTTGTTAGGGTATTATATTTTCTGGCATAGGCAATTGATGTAACTCACACAAATACTGAATATTTAAAATTGATGAATGTCTTTTAAGATGTTTAGGTATTTGTAAATGGAATTGATTACTTAAAGAGATTTATTCTGTAAAAATGAATAATTACTGTAAGACTGTTGCAAATGTATAGTTAACATTGTTAAAGTGTTAGTATGTTCAAGGCATTGTAAGGAGAGATGTTTAAATTCATTAATTCCCAGGTTTTCATTCAGTCCTAGAAAGTTCAAGATTCCATTTTTTTGTGCAACGTATCATCATCATCAACAACAAAACCCCCAAAACGAAATCATTACATTGTTTTATCTTCTCACAGGAAGGGAAAGGAAGCACAGCATTTGGTTCCCTGGTTTTCATCCTTTTTCTTTTGTCTTTTCTTCCTTTTTGCTATTTTGGTGAAAGAAGAATGTGCAAAATAATTCCTTACTGGTAGTTCATACTTCAGTATTTAATAAAAAGCCTCTGAACATTTGTCAGATGATTTCTTACTTCCCCTTCCTTTGTTCTGGTCTAGTTGGTTAAAAAGAAAGAGCAGAGACCCAACAGATCTGGGACTTGTTTAACTGTGACACTTTGTAATGACAGGGTCGTGCTCTCAGGAGTTCCTACGAACACAACTTATTGAAGAGGGGAGCAAAGAGATGGCAGTAATATTACCAAAGGACTCCAGTTTATTTATATGCAGGCTATTATGCCATATCTTCCTCATCCTGTCCCCACAGAATCACATGGAAGGTCTTATTAATGCATCAACAGGCTCTTATCATGAGTATTTAAAAAAATAACCAGACACACAGTTCACGACTGGACACCCCCCGCTCCACACACATACCCTTAAGGCAAAGGTGTGAGACTGAGTGTTACAGTTTTTGTTCTGCATTGTGTGATAAGATTGCTATTATGAATTAAAAAATATAATGGGGCATATACTGCAGCCTGAATACTAAATATCAAACACTTTTAATAATATAACATTAGAAAATATGAGTATGCATTAGAATCAAATTTTAGAAATTCAATATTTTATAAAGGAATTATAAATAATAACGATAGGAAAGTTAGCATCTTTAGCATAAATATTTAATCCAAAACATAGCAATTAAAATGACTGCTATTTATGCGAAAGTGCCTTCCTTGTATATTCAAAATGATTTGATGTTTATTATTTACTATTCACATGTTACACCTCTGCAAGCCAGGTTCCCATTGTATAGATGAGAAAACAGAGGCTCAGAGAAATTAAGAAACTTACAGTCACACAACAACCAACTTTGACAGCTGGTATTCAGAAGAACCCAAAGAGAGTAAGTCAGCTAATTATATTTTAATGGAAGCTAACGATGATAAACAACTATGAATCATAATAAGAATTATTTTCTTTTCTAGAAAATAGACTATTTTTTAGTTCAATATGATTTTATTTAAAAATGTGTACAGCTGAAGGAGGGATCTAAATGCTGTGCTTCCTTTCCCTTCCTGTGAGAAGATAAAACAATGGAATGATTTCGGTTTGGGGGTTTTGTTGTTGATGATGATGATACTTTGCACAGAAGAACCCAATTTTCACAGTATATATTTGGCAATTTTAGCTTTGTAGTTGATAATAACAGAAAAGAAAGTTTCTGTTCAAGATTCTCACTCCAGCACACTGAGTCAGGTGCTTGGCAAGATGATATACTTCCTGGTCTGAAGCTCACAGCCAATCCTCTCACCCAAGTGGAACACCAATTCTCCTTCAGGCACACACACACACACACACACACACACACACACACACACACACACGAGGTCTTATTTTCACTGCTCTACACAGAGCCCTGAGAATACTTAATTTTAAAGTTGGGAAAAAGGGGAAAGGATTCTTTAACTCATTGTCTGCAACAAATCCAACTACCTTTTAACTCTTAACAATTGCAAGTATAAAATACTTGAAATTTATGAGATGCTCCATACACTATTTTTTAAAGCAGTATTAGATTATCTAATAATGCAAAATTGAGTAGAAAATATGGAGAGTTGCTGTATACCCCTGCTTCTACACACAACCTCACCCACTATCAATAACTTGCACCACAGTGGTCCATTTGTTACAATCAATGAACCAACATTGATACATCATCATCATCTAATGATGTCTGTATCTATATTAAGATTCTCTTTTGGTGTTGCACATTCCATGGGTTTGGATAGATGTATAATGACATGTTCCCACCATTAAAATATCAAACAGAATAGTTTTGCTGCCCTAAAAGTCCTCCCTGCCCTGCCTATGCAAAGTTATTCCATTTTGAATATTATCTCCTACATTATTTTTTAAAACCTTGTTAGATATCAGTTTCCTCAATTGTAAAATGAGAGGTCAAACTAAATTATCCATTTGCTTCCTCCAAAGATATTATGAATGTATTTGCAAATGGAAAAATCTCTCTGATCTACAGAATTTTGAAAATAATATGGATTAGGTTTCTGAAGTCTCCTGTAAGTTATTCATTATTAGCCCTAATTCCATGAAATTCAAAGGAACCCTTGTGACATGCTGTCAGCAATTCAGGGTTACAGGCCTCACTCTTCCATAGCAGTCACAGGAGGAAGCTGACCCCACCTCTAGAAGGTGTGGCCAGTCAATGCAATCAAATTTAATGATGGCAAATATTAAAGACACCATATTTCCTGAAGGCCTTAAACTATATATCACTCTCAAGATGGATTTTACTTAAAGACAGAGTTAGTTACATGAAAAGAATTTCACTTCAAGTATGGAGTTAATAACAGGGTTGGATTAAACTGTAGCTAATTGGTTAGGCATAGCCAGCTCAACTAAAATTCACCAAGTGAACTGTATGTAAGCAACATAGAAAATAGGAAAATGAGAAAATTGGAACTTGTAGCTAAGTCCTTGCTCTTAGAGATCAAAGACAACACATAAGTAAATACGTATTTCATTAAAGTATGCCAAACTTTAAATAAAATATGCTAACCATTGAAATAAGAACTATTTTTCCCTTAGTAGGTGGTACTCAGCAAGACTTGAAACGTGGGTGCCTCCAATTCACAGGACTAATGCCAGCTACTAAACTAATTTAATAAAACTATAAGTATAATCACGAAATGGGTCCTGGAGCTATTACTCCCATGAAATCATAAATCCTCTCCCATCTTTCTGGCCCATGGTTGTCCAGTGTGTGCATCCCGTTTCACTGGTCATGTCTTTCAGGCAAAGCAATTAAATTTTCGGCAGGATTAACTCATTAGACAATTATTAATCATGA
Organism: Macaca nemestrina; assembly: GCF_043159975.1. Taxonomy (NCBI): domain Eukaryota; kingdom Metazoa; phylum Chordata; class Mammalia; order Primates; family Cercopithecidae; genus Macaca; species Macaca nemestrina. Next base: position 152,661,583 of record NC_092145.1, read on the forward strand.
AAACCAGTGCAGTGCTAAATTGTTTATTCCATTATCCAGACGAAGAAAATTATTACAGACAATTTTGTTTTTTTGAGACAGAGTCTTGCTCTCTTACCCAGACTGGAGTGCAGTGGCGTGATATCGCCTCACTGCAACCTCCGCCTCCCGGGTTCAAGCAATCCTCGTACCTCAGCCTCTCGAATCTAGAACTATAGGATGCACCACCATGCCCGGTTAATTTTTGTATTTTTAGTAGAGACGGGATTTCACCATGCTGGCCAGGCTGGTCTCGAACTCCTGACCTCAAGTGATCCACTCGCCTCGGCCTCCCAAAGTGCTGGGATTAAAGGCATGAGCCACTATGCCCAGCCTAAAGGCAATTTTGTCTAGAACAATCATGGTGGCTACCCTCGATCAGCTCATGTACATCATTTTGAATGAACCTTTAGATTCTAGGTAGAGATTGCCTAACTTGGTATTTTTCAGCCTTCTTTTTTTTCTTTATCATTCACCTAAGGAGGATTTTAGGCATTATTTTTCTTAATTGCCATTTCCAATGAAATTTTAATACATCAGACATTCTGTATATCTCTGCATTCTATTGTATATCTGTGTTTTATACATAAGACAAATGTTAATTTGGTTAAAATCAACAAAACCTCTAAAAGCCAATTTCCATCCCCTTAGGGGCAATATTGCTTCTGTTGAGAATGCATGACGTAGATGAACTAATTAGTAGCCAAGAAGAAAGCATACGGTATCTAGACACGTCTCTACTATAACACTGTGTGTACTCACTCATAATATGAATTATAAAACCAATGAGGGCCCACATTTGGGCCAGTATGGTATTATACAATACTTACTTAAATATTATGTATCTTATATCAAAACAAGGATTTTTAAGGCAAGCAGCACTTCATCTTTATTTTTGTAATGATCAGCAAAGATTAAAAAGTGCATTGAATAATTTAGGTTTTGCTGAATGGATGAATGAAAAAGTGAATGAATGAGTGAATGATTATCATGTAATAGGGCACAGAAAATAGTTTTGCTGCCCTAAAAGTCCTCTCTGCCCTGTCTATTCAAAGTTTTTTCTTTTGAATAGGCAGGGCAAAGTCACTGACTATTGAGGAGTGAAGAAATTATATCGTCCATCTGTATCAAAAACTATCTTATACAAAATTTCACATTCAAGTACTTAGTAACAACTAATTTCAGGAGCAGAGTATGCACCTCAACTGTACCTGATAGGCAATCAAAGTCATATTGAGGTCAGCTGGGGTTATATGATGCAAACTTGCTCTCCTTATAGTGTATATTTACTAATAAGTGACAACCAAGTATCCACTCTGCCTTTATTTCCTGATATGTTTAACAGAGGCAACTCACTTTTAAAAACTAAAGTTAATTATTTTTGTACTTCTTAAAGATCGTAACACTTCAAACGTTTGCCTCCCACTTGTGGGAAAGAAAAATTATGATCTGCACAGGATTATCAATGAGTGAAATACTGGAGTGATTGTTTCCGTCATATTTACATTTGTTGGCTGATTCTGCAGCTAAATGCCAAAGAGGAATTTGTCAAAGAAAGAGACTTGCATATATTGAATTCAAAGCATTTTCAAAATCAATACATTTCTTACACGAAATAAGCAAAATATATATGTACAGAGGCTTTGAGTAATTCACAAAATGATGGTGGTTTCCCCTAAATGGCCCTTAAGTCTCAATCACAGGCTAAGATTTGTCTACTTAATAAATTATTTCATTGCCATGGGACATGAAGCTCTCCTTTTGTCTTTATTTGTAAAATGGAAATAATTCTCTATTGTGCTATATATATACATGTGTTCACTCTCTCTCTCTCTCTCTCTTTCTATATATATATATGCTATATTTTTAAGGCAGTCTATGCACTATGAACTATGAAATCAAGGAATGCTATTACTTGGTTGTTTTAGAAGAGTTTTGAGGGCCCTTACCAAACTTGTAACCTTAGTGTCAAATACATACACACATACCCACATACACAACACAACACAACACACACACACATAGACTTGCATACTACACATCAATTTATATTTCCCACTCAAGTCACCAGATTATTACCAAGTGTACTTTTTCCCCTTTTTTTGGAAAGTGAATGCAAGCATGTTAAATTAATGGGATTCCTTTTTCATAGAGTGTACATTCGAACTGCAATAATATATAAAGGTAAAGTAGATTATGATGCAAAACTTAAGCTGATGATTATATTGCAGTACCTGGTATTTCTAGAGTAAAGTTTGGCTATGAACCTTACAGTCAATTATTATGCCAGGCAAAGTTTCCCACAATAAAATTTTGATTTTTGTTGAAATCAGGGCACTTGATATTCACAATGATGTAATTAATTTTTACTTAAAACACTGGTATGTTGTTTTTCAAATCCAGGGATCACAGGGTCAATTTTACTTTCCTTAGCACAGGAGATTAGAGGAAGCTTATATTTTCTCATCAGTAGGGTCAAAAATACATTCCCTTACAAGTTTTGGAAAGTGCAATCCATCAGTGGGATAATTTTTAAATGTGAAGACTGGTTCTCACACCTATTGATCCAAAAATTAAATTTATTTTGGAATATTCATGGCCTTCCATGACCTTCCTGAAATAGCTGTAAAGTACATTTTATGGACATTTTCTCAAATGTATGAAAATCAGCACATTATGGCTTTGGTTTAATCTTAAAACTCCCTGAAATTAAGTATGTATAACTTAAAATGGAACATAAAATAATTGTGTCTGGAAAGCACAATTTAGCATTTAATGAAGAAAACATATAAAATTAGATTGAAGAAGTCATCCCATATGGTGTTCTTTGATGTAAATAGAAACCTTTTTTTTCTTTTTGTTACTCATTACCTACCCACTCTTCCTGTCAACGCAAGTGCGACTTTCAATTTTACAATTTTTGGAATCATGTTAATGATTTCAATGATATTTACTGGTATTAAAACTTTTTTAAGAAGACAACAAAATTAGGAAAAATAATATGAAAGTAAAAATTTCCAGAGAAGACATTTTAGGAGGAAAAAAAACATTATAGTACTTTCATATTCAGTTACTATTTATAAATCTTCAATTCAATAAATTAGGTAAACTGAAAATTGAGAGTGACCTTTTCCAGCTCCTTCACATTACAAATGTGAACCAATGAAAATTTTTAAAAACTAACTTTAAAATAAAATGTAATTTTCCCAGGGAGAAGAAAATTAGGAAAATATAATAAATGGTCCTAATTATCTGCAAAAGATCTTACATTTTTTCCTCCAATTTCCTATTATTTTTCTTCTCATTATTTTGGGAGGTCACAAGTTGTTTTATCCTACGAAATATGACTTCTCAAATGCAGTCAATGATGTTTTTGGGGGGAACTTTTTGTGACACTGAATGGGATAAGACAGTGTTTCCAATGTAGGCAGAGACCAATTTCTATATCTTGGATTTGATACTGTGTCCTGCTGAGTAGAACTGACAGGAGTAGGAGCAATGGATTACCTCTTAGTACACTGAATGGAAGATGGGGAAAACAGAAAGTTTATAGAAAGAATCCTAACGAACCAGAGAAAATGGAGCTTACTGATTAGCCCATTGTGTAACACCACACCCATCCTCAACAAACTCCTCTCCTCACCACTACGTTCCTGAACCTCCACTTAATCATCAGTTTTCCCCTGGTATACAGAGTTAGCCAAATTCCCTTAAACAATGGATGAAACAACTCCAACTTTGGTGCTGACAAAACAGGAAGTAAATCCCAACTCTACCACTTAGGATCTGTGTAACCCAGTCCAAACCAGCCCTCAGTGATTTTGAAGATTAAAGAAATCATCATTTTGGAAAGTACCTGAAGTGTCTTTTGTAAAATGTAGGTTGAATCCTTTGCAGCACTGGACTAAAGCCCTGTTCAGAGAAGGCACACTCAGTACTCAGGGCAGATTTTTGTTACAAGAAACTGTAAATTATTGTACCTACATGATTTCTTGGGCACTCAGAGGAAGTTTGAGATCTCCAACTAAATTTCAGTCTGAAAGGGTTTCTAGTTGAATGAATGTAGGAAAAACTAAAAATGTAAAGAACAAAACCCAATGGGAAAGATTCTAATCCCCAGTTCTAAAAAAACAAAAAAAAAAAAACAAAAAAAAAATTCTCAGGACCAGCCCGGGCAAAACTGCTGCTTTTTCCTGGACAGGGCACGTATATGGCAAATTGTACCTTCCTCTTCAGAAGCCAGAACATAATGCAACCCTGGCTGAGGAGTCCACAAGTGTTGTTTTAGGAGAGTTTCTCTGACCTCAAGGTAGTTCTGTTGTATACCTGACATTGGGAAATGATCCTGAATGTTATGCCAAAATGTTTTATAAGTGTACTTGATAGTAACATGGTCCTGAAGCAATCCTAGAACACATGAGGAAACCGTGCAGTCAACCATCATCAAGAATGAAAAGTACACATGTCTCCTAGGTTTCAGGTTCCAACACCAAAACCCATAGCTAGAAAAGTACTACACTGTTCATCACCACAGCTTTCTTTCTGCCTAACTTTTGGAAGCAGACTTAAGTTAGGAGAATTTCTAAGGATATACATATTGAGCCCTGAAAATCCAGAAAAAGAATTATTACTGTATTTCACAGATTGCTCTTCTGAAACTAATCTTCCTGTCCATGACATATCTTCACCCTGGAGAAATTCTAAGAAAGCACTAGAGACTTAGTAGTTTAAGGTAGTTCTTAGTCAGTGATACCCAGTCAGTTGATTAATTTTAGATGTATACAGCTATGATTTTATGTAACCCTCTTATCAGCCCTCAAATCACCACAAACTTAGCAGCTTAAAACACCCATGCATTAACTCATAGTTTTTCTGTAGGTCAAAAATCAGGGCATGGAATGAGTAGGTCTTCTGTCTAGCATTTCATTGGGTTGAAATAAAAATGCTGGCCAGGGCTATGTCCCCATCAGATGTCTAAAGTGGAGAAGGCTGTAATCCCAAGCTCTCTCAATTTGTTGACATAGTATTTTTTTCTCATAATTGTAGGAACCATGTTTTATTTTATTTTGCCTTAATTTTTTTTATTTGTGCATGTTTATGGGGAACATGAGAAATTTTGTTACATCTATACACTACATAGTAGTCAAGTCACAGTATCTATAGTCACCATCACCTGAGCACAATACATTTTTGTCTAGTCATCCTACTCTGCTATCAAACATTGAGTTGATTCCTTCTATCTTACTGTATGTTTGTACCCGTTATCCCACTTATCTTCATCCTCCCACTTCTTCTCTGTCTTCCCAGTCTCTGTTATCTATTTAGGAACTACGTTTATGTTGTCTTGAAACTCATCACCTTGGGGCCACTCTCAGCCTCCAAGGGCTACTCTCAGGTTCTTCCCATGTGGCTGTCTCCATTGGGCCTCTCACACTCACAATGTTTCTCACCAGGAAGACTTACATTCTTGTTTAGGGCACATCTGTTTGGGTCAGACCCACCTACACTATTTCCCTGTCATAACATCAACTAATTTGGGACATCAATTATGTCTGCAACGTCCCTTCACGACAGCACCCAGATTGAATAACTAGGAGAGGAGATTTGTGTGCAACAGAGGGCAGGAATCTTGGAGGTGATCCTAGAATTCTGCCTGACACATTGTTGCTAATGTTTTTAGAATATATGAACATATTCAGTTACTCTGTATGCCCAATAATTATGAAAATAAATACATTCATGACTGAAGATTATCTACTTCATCTTCCACAATGGCAAGAAAGAAGTAAATAATAAATGATTTAAGGGCAGTACTTTTTCCCAAACCCTTCTATCTAGGGATAATAAGAGAACAAAGGGGTTTTGTAGTTTGGTTCTCCCTTTTAAATTTTTGAAAAGTAATTTTTAGTCACTGATAAAAATAAATATATATATTTTTCACCTTCCACATTGTTTTTTTCAAGTTGCTGATTATGGAGGAAACAAAAAATTTTTTAATCACTTGTCATTTTACATGCATGTGATATTTGGATTTTACATGCATGTGAAATTTGTAATAAAAATTGTAACACAAGTGCTATCACTGCATAAAGTTTGAATCCCACAAAATATTTCCATATATTAAGCTATTTGAGGGAATAATATTTCTGAAAAGTGAGTGCTAAGCTTTGTTTAAAGTGATATTCGTGATTCAAAATAAATCTGAAACAACACAAGTAATCTTAAGGGATTTGAAAGCATCAAAGACAAATGGCTGTTAGTTTCTTGTTTTTGTCAAGGTTTTCAGTTGGCTTCCTTTAAATTATTCCATTGGTTTGGATTTAAAGGCTCAAAATATGACATTCTTCCAAACTGATGAACTATACCAGAGCATATAACTTACTTTATCTTAGTTGAAAATGTTGTACATCTGTACAAAATTTGTATTTGGATTTTCTTTTTTTATATGCTTAGAATAGCTTTAGTTTTATGATTGTGTTATGTAAGGTTAGAGAAACCCGATAAAGTTTAGTCTCAGTATGACCCAAATAAAGGAGATTATTTTAACCTTGTTTTTGGTTTTGTTTTGTTTTTCCCACAGAATGGAATAGAATCAGGTGGGTAAAGCAAACACCAGTGATGGATATCTCCATCAGTGTCATTTTTTTGCAATAACCTCGAAATATTCTCAGTTAGTAGATTTAGAACTGTTACAGATTGCAAAATGGACACACAGATTTGCAGCTCCTTTACCATAGGTGGAGCCCATTTTCCAGCCCTTGCAACTTCCTTTCACACCAGGAACTCATCTGCCACTATGTGAACAGACACCAGCTTCCTGGGGTTTGAGAGACCACATGGAGCAAGTCCCCAGCCATACCTTATGGCTCCTGTCCCAGTTATCTCAGCAGAGGCTCAAACATGCGTGAGCCTAGCAGCCTAACAGCAGTATGTGGGGTCATCCACAGAACCACTGCAGGTGAGCACAGCCCTAACTGTTGATCCAAATAATTATAAGAAAACACATGGTGGTTGTCTAAGTGACTAGGCTTTCATTAAAAGTTCAAAGATACAAAACCAATACATTTTGTCTATTTTCTTTTGTTACAGTCACTAGAGGTTATAACATCTAACTTCCATTGTTTCATATGTACCTTTTACAACCTCACCTTTTTAACCTTCTCTTTCACTTTGTATGAAAGGTTAATGTCATCCTCCACCATTTCTGTTCTCTCACACCCATTCCCCAGATAATTCTATTATAGCTTAAATCTACGTTGCTCTCCATTTTCATCCTACTAGGCACAGCCCTAGTTTGCACTTCCATTGTCTTCTACTTGCATTAATGTAACAGCTTCCTAAACACACTTCTTAAATACAACACTTTCTCTCTCATTTGCATCCTGTTGACATGTTTTGCCTATAGAACCATCTTTCTGAAATATCAAACTGCACATTTTGCTCTCTTTCCTGTATCCTTCAATGGTTCCCGTTGCCTGTGAATAAGTCCCAGGCTCTGAATAACATATGGACCCTAGATATCTTTTAGTTGTCATTTCCTACATCCACATGTGACACTCTATATAGTCCAGACATAAATAATTACTCCAAACTAAGAATGATCAGTAAATTGTTCATGTAGAATCTGGACTATAATGTTCCCATCATTCTCCTTCTGTATAAATTCTGCTCATCCTCAAAATTCATAATCCCTAGACAGATTTCCCTGATTATACCCTCACTCCATTTTCTGCTCTCAGTATAATTATTAAATGAGTTATATCTGGTTATGCAAAATATAACGATTGAAGTATATGAGGCATAGTCTTTTTGACTCTTACAGCCATGAAAATCTTTGTCCTTTAAGGCAATTTTAAATTTACAAAAGAGCCATAGCTAATTTGGCATCAATCAGGTCATTAAAAAAAATTAAAAAATTTATTGACAAATGAAATTGTATGAATTTGTGGTGTATGACATGATGTTTGCAAATACGTATCCATTGTGAAATGGCTAGATGAAGTCAATTCACATGTACATTACCTAACATACTTATCATGTGTTTGTGGTGAAAATGCTTAAAATCCACTTTCAGCAATTTTAAGTATATGGTACATTGTATTAATTACAGCCACCACATATTGTACAACAGGTCTCTTGAACTTATTCCTTATGTCGAACTGAATTTTGTATCCTTTGGCCAACATCTCACTGATCTTACCTCCCTCCCTCCAGCCCCTGGCAACCACCTTTTTACTTTTGGCTTCTATGAGTTTGATGTTTTTAGATTCCACATGTAAGTGAGACAATTTGGTATTGAAGAAAATGATTTTACCTGTTGACTTTGCTAACAGGAAAGGAATAACTGAAATATTTCTATTTGAATTTTTGGACAATTTATTTAAAGTCTCAGGACCCATTTTCTTCATTCATAGAAAACAAAAATAATATTTACCTTGTCTGGTATATTCTATGTGAAAGTATTTCGGTGGTGCCTGGGACATATTTTTCCAATGACTATCAGTCATCTTTTCCTTGATGTGACTCATAAACTAGTTCTGATATCACTTAAAACAAACAAACAAACAAAAAAGGTTTCGACACTTGTTGGGGCTGTGATAACATTTTTGAAATACCTGTGTCGCCACTCACAGGGACCAGTTTGAAGGAAAACACTCATTTGCATGTGTAAGTTCTCACCTTCTTTTTTCAATAGTTGTCATGTGAGGTAGATTGCATTTCAGATACCTTGTCTGTAGATATGGGGCTGACTAGGGATTGGTATTTACGACATTCAAAGAGAAGACTGTGAGATTCCTGCTGTTTCTAATTGTTACTCACCTGAAATAGTTTAGGAATGAGGAGGTTTGAGGACCTACCAGAATTAGGAATGTCTTCCCTTCCTAGACAGGCTGCAATGTTTTGAGACTGAGGTATCTGGATACCCAGACTGAGAAAACAATCCAAAGGTTTTTATGTTTGAGAATTAAGAACTGGTACCTCTGCCACTTCCGCATCCTGTTGAAGGTGGGAGGCTGCTATTGATGTATAACCGGACCCAAGTCAGGAATGTTTTATGCAGCGTTCGTCTACAGGTATTCACATGCTCTCCATGGGCAGGACTGGAAGCCTACTTCTAATTCCTCTAAGCAGTTAGAATCCTCCTAACACCGAAGAACTAAAATTCATCTTCCTTCCTTCCTTCCTTCCTTCCTTCCTTCCTTCCTTCCTTCCTTCCTTCCTTCCTTCCCTCCCTCCCTCCCTCCCTCCCTCCCTCCCTCCCTCCCTCCCTCCTTCCTTCCTTCCTTCCTTCCTTCCTTCCTTCCTTCTTTCCTTCCTTCCTCCCTCTCTCTTGCTCTCTTGCTCTTTCTTTCTTTCGCTCTTGTTGCCCAGGCTGGAGTGCAGTGGCACGATCTCGGCTCACTGCAACATCTGCTTCCCAGGTTCAAGTGATTCTCCTGCCTCGGCCTCCCGAGTAGCTGGGATTACAGGCACCTGCCACCATGCCCAGCTAATGTTTTTGTATTTTTAGTAGAGACGGGGTTTCACCATGTTGGCCAGGCTGGTCTTGAACTCCTAACCTCAGGTGATCCACCTGCCTCGGCCTCCCAAAGTGTTGGGATTACAGGCATGAGCCACTGTGCCTGGCCTGATTGATTTTCAAGTGCTATACCAAGCTTACATCCCTGAAATAAAGCCCAGTTGGTCATGATATGTCCTTTTATATTTATCACTGAATTCATTTTTTTATTGTTTTATTAGGATGTTTACATCTAAATTCACAAAAGGTATTGGTCTATAATTTATTTTTTCCTGCGAAATTGTTGCTAAGTTTTGGTATCAAGTTTTAATTAGTCTCATAAAGCAAGTTAGGAAGTTATTACTCTTTCTTTATTTTTTTAAGGAATGTGTGTATTGTTGCTATTATCATTTTCTTAAGCGTTAAGACAGAATTCTGAAGACTGGACCCGGATTTTTAAACTGAGGGGTTTACCCCCTAATTTTAAAATTCAATTCATTTAACAGATACAACAATATTCAGAGCTTCTGATTTTCCCTTTCCCTTAGTTTCAGTCGGCTATATTTTTTTAGGATTTTCTTTGTATCAGCAAAGATGAAAATTGTATTAGCATGATGTATTTTAAAAATAATATTCTTATTAACTTAACCATTGTAGAATATTTAGTGATGCCTTCTAGATACAATTTTTGGTGTTTAACTTAAGGGTGTGTGTGTGCACGTGTGTGTGTGTGTGTGTGTATGTGTGTGTGTGTCTATGCATGTGTATAGATGTATTTAATTTCCAAATATAAGTGTGTTTCTGAATGTATCTTTCTGTTACTAATTTCTTCACAAATTGCATCTGTAGAGTAAGTTCTGGAAAATTTATAGCTTTATATTTTTAACTATTATTTCCCCTCTACTTCTTCCTTCTGGGGCCTCTAAGTCTATATATGCTAGACTTTCTCATTTAATTCTCAGAATCTCTAATTGTGTTTTATATTTTCCATTTCCTCTTCTCTTAGAGATATATTCTGAAGGAATTTTCCTAGATATCTTCTTCAGTGTACATCTTTTCTCTTTAGCTGTTGCAAGTCTGCTTTCAACCTATGACCGAGCTATTGCTTCTTAAAAAACTTTTAGTAATCATCCTTTATATTGCTAGGAGCTTTTTAACAATTTCCAGACACCTGTCTTCATTTCTAATAGCCAGCAGTTGCATGCGTATTTTTGTGAACTGACTCTTACTTATTTAAGCATTTTATACTCATCCATTCTATAGTCGCCATCTGAAGATTCCAAAATTCCACACACAATGTGCTCTTTGCTGTATCTCTGGATGCCCACGATAGTGGCTTTCCTTCACAGGTGCCCAATAATCTCTGACTGTGCACTCAGTTTTGACCATAATCATTAGGATTCACAGGCTTAATGTGGAAGTGCCTGTTTCTCCTGTAGTCAGGGAATAATGCCCCCTTGGCCAGCTTCCTTCTTCTCTCTATGTGTTTGCCAAAGCATGGAGCTCACAGGTTAAGCTTCTTCACCTCTCCTTCAGCCTCAGGTTTATTACCTGCTATCACATGGACCCTTAGGAAATCAGGTTTATTATCTGCTATCACGTGGACCCTTAGGAAAACCTTATCTCTTCCAGCACCTTCTGGATGAGTCTTTAACCCTGTACTTCTGGCTATAGATCAAGCTTGTTTTCTTTTGCATGGAAGTATTACATCACCCCTCGTGAGACCAGGTATATTTTTCCAATTCTCTTTCTACCACTGAATATTCCAATTGTAAAGTGTTCTGTCTATCCATCCATCTACCTATCTAGAAAGACAGATAGATACCTAGTAGACAGATTATACATATTAGTAGCTATGTTCAGTTTGAAACACTTTAAATTTTACTCTGTCTTGCATTACTTCTCATGTATTCATTAGTATTTTCTTAAAATTCAAGCCACTCAATTTTATTCTGCAATTCACAGAAAGAAGCATAATTCGATAATATTTCAATGAAACGTGTGTTATAAAAATGTTTGAATTTGTCATTATTTTTAATTGAAAAACGTATACCATATGAATGGCTTATAAACATTCAAAAGGTATGGGCATTCAACTCTTTACCCATTCTATTAGGACAATCCTCATTGACAGGTGGATTGGAGGGATTAAAAAATAAAATTATATGTTGGCACAAAAATTTTTAAAAAGGTGAAATTTTAATATTTTCCTTTATGCTTTTTATAGAGTGGTTTGAATTTATACTTAACTAGGATGACTTATAAAGGGACATTTACTGATTTAAGTTTGGAGTTTTAATTATCAGAATTCAAGTAGATATGACAGTTCCTTTGCCCTGTGTCACATCCAGTTAACTACAATAACCTGAAAAGATAAATACTACGCATTACTTTGGAATGTTTCAAAATTTTAATATTTTCAAAAGTGCATCTGGGTGCAGTGTTTTGTGCCTGTAGTCCTAGGTACTAGGGAGGCTGAGGCGTGGAGGATCGATTGAGCCCAGGAGTTCCTAGTTGCCGTGAGCCATGACTGTGCTACTGCACTCCAGCCTGGGTGACAGAGTGACACCCTATCTAAAAAAAAAAAAATAATTTAAATTAAAATGAAACTTACATAAATGTTTTTATAAAACCATAGCTACCAGAATATGACCACTAATTAATAACTATTATTGCATCATGCCCATTTTTTCATCATAAATATATTTTAATTATTTTTGTTATCAACAATATTACATTGACGTTAGGATTTTTGTGAAAATATATTTTCCAGATAATATAAATGTGTACAATTCATCATTCAAGAATGTTTTTGTGTTATTTTCGATAGAAAGTGAAAATGATAAAAAATACGAAAGAATGTCAGATGGGGACTTTCTAAATTCACACCTTTATAACATTGTTTAGCTGTTTTTTATCCAAGTGCTAGACTCATGTTTCTGATGAAAATAGTGCTTTGACATTATCCAAGGGAGTGGAACAACTGCATGAAATTAAGCAGCTTCATAAATCTTAAAGTTATTTGAATTCAATATTTGGTATTTATTTGTAGGCAAAAGTAAGACTCTAAAGATTTTTCACAAAAATAAAACAGTGATAAGCTGTGGCAATATAATGTTTTTTTTATCAATTATGATTTCCTTCTTTAAAATTTCAACTCCATTTTTTCTTGAGGCAAACACTGCAATGCTCTATAATTCGGTTTCAGGTGATGATACAGCAAATATGCAATTTACTGTGCAGCTTCTGCTGACATGTCCTTTTCAGCTGGCTTAACTGCTCATCCACTCAATATCTTCATGATAATGATATTTTGATATTTTGAGACCATCCCTTTCATTTATAGAGAGATTTCATGAGATTTCCAAGGTGGATCTGCTTCTCTCCTATTATCTTAAACTTGCTTTTGCATATTGAGCAAACATATTGAGGCCATGCTTTAAATTCTGGTGTCTTTGGAGAGGCATACACATTGATTAATTCACCAAAATGTCAGCTGTATCTTGTGGCCTGGCCATTGTGAGCATAAATAAATAAATACATGCATACATAAAATAAACAAAGAACATTTACACAAAGCTTTTCAAAATGTTTCTTCACATTTGTGAAAACATCATAAGATTATGTAACATTATGGATTTCCCAGGGTGAACCTCAACATCTTTCCTCTGACATATTTCCGACAACCTATCCTATTATCCCCAGTATCACAATGTGGTACATAAGCCAGAATCTCTCCCCTCCTCATCCCCTCACTGCAAAGGAACAATTAAACTCACTGTGGTGGTTCCAATTAAAGCCAAAGCATCAGTAAAGCCCCACAAAAAGCTTCATCTTTTTCCAACTAACACGTACTCTCATTCTTCACCCCTACATTACTAAAAAATGTATATACGGTCCAGGGCCCTCCTGCACTCCCTTCCACCTCCCATCCCAACCTGATTTCAAGTTCTATGCCTGGGCCAATATAGGTCTTCCCAAAGTCATCTGTATCTTTCACTTCACTGAATTTAAAGAACATTTCCCAGTTATTTTGTGTATTTCCTCACAGGATTCATCTCTGCCGACCACTGTTACCTACCTGAAAAATCCTCTCTCCTGTCTCCATGTTTTGGGGTAAAATCTTCATGAATAATTTGAAAATATTAAGGTTTGTTGTGGGTGTGTTCAGAATGCCTTTAACCTCTTCACTGTTGAGTTGAATGAAGGCTGACAAACATGTTCTTGTTCTCCATAAGGATGACATTTAATGAATAATTCAATCATCGTCTCTACAAGTAGTGTGACATCACCTTCCACTTCAGAACGTAATGTCAAGTGAAAGCCTTAAGTGATTAATTCTCCATTCATCTAAGTATTTAAGTACTTAGATCTAAAATATTTATATTACTAGGTATTTACTGAATGCCTACTTTTCTAATTTTTATGTTTCTTAACCAATCCTACTTGGTAAAAGATACTGTGTTAAAAGACAGTATATTGCTGGGAATTGAGATAAATCAGACATGAATATTGAACTCATAAAACATATTGTTCTATAAAGGAAATAAAATATATATGCCAATAGAGGGTTCATTATTACACACACACACACACACATACACACACACTTATAAAGATATATGGCACCTACTACATGGCAGATACAGTTCTAAAAAATCAGACATGGACCACCTCCCTTGTAGATCCTAAAGTGTAATAGAGAAAGCAGGCATTAATAAAACCATCTTACAAATATGAAGTTACAGTCACGATGAATTTCCCATAGTGGGAGGTCCAAGGCACTTTGGTAGAATGTAATGGAAGGATATGCCCTGAGGTCAGGGCTGTGTGAGGAGCATCCACTTAGAGAGCGACACTCATTTTAGTCCTACTGTGAGACTGGGAATTGAATATGGGCAGAAAGGAGAGAAGGACAAGGGTAAATGACATGGCTTGGCTGTGTCCTCATCCAAATCTCACCTTGAATTGTAATAATCCCTATGTGTCAAGGGTGGAGCCAGGCGGAGATAATTGAATCATGGGTTGAATCATGGGGGTGGTTTCTCCCATACTGTTCTTGTGGTAGTAAATAAGTCTCATATGATCTGATGGTTTTATAAATAGGTGTTCCCCTGCACAAGCTCTCTTGTCTGCCACCATGTAAGATGTGCCTCTCCTTCTTCTTTGTCTTCCACCAGGATTGTGAGACCTCCTCAGTCATGTGGAACTGTGAGGACATTAAACCTTTTTCCTTTACAAATTATGGTATGGTCTCAGGTACGTTTTTATTAACCAGCATTTCCCAGAGAAACAGAATGAACAGGGTGTGTGTGTGTGTGTGTGTGTGTGTGTGTGTTACATGAACAGCAGTATATATAGCATGTTTGAAATCAGCAAGACAGACTGGCAGGCTGGAGATCCAGAGAAGAATTTGTGCTACAGTCTAAAGTCCAATGGCCGTGAGGAAGCAGAATTCCTTGTTCCTTGGAGAGCCTCAGTCTTTTCTTACAAGGCCTTCAGCTGATTAGATGAGACTCACCCACACTATGGAGGGTAATCAACTTTCTTCATATTCTACTGATTTAAATGTTAAAAATATCTAAAAAAATAAATTCATGGCAACATCTAGACTGGTGTCTAACCAAAAGCTGTGCCTAGAGCAGCTGACACATAAAATTAAACATCACAAGGTGTTAGTCGCCAGCTTACAAGGCAAGGATGGAAGAAGCAAGCTGATGGAAATGAATTAGTGAGTGTATTGAATCTTAACAGATGGCTGGCATTTGCACAGTCTGCTTTCAGAGTGTGGGCAAAGGTGCAGGTAAAGGTATGCCAGATAAAGGGCACAAGCTAAACATGCAAAGGCAGGTAATTGCTGGGTGTGAGGCACATTGATTAATTTGAACTGAAAGTACATAAAGTCAATCTTGGAATATGAGGATACAAAAACATGACAGGATCAGAATTTGGGTAAGGAGTTTGATTTTATTTTATAGGCAATGGATTTTTCTTCCTTTTTGAGTAGGGAAGTGACATTATCACAGCTAGAAAGTGACAATGCTTATATAACATAAGATGTACTTAGATAAAATGGAGTGCATGAAAAATATAATCAATTAATAGAATATGTACTATAACATATAATGTAATATAATTAATATACTTCAGAATAGGCAAAGAAAACCACAATGCTAGTCAGTAAGAGTTCTCTGTATTACTAGTTATCAATTCAAGGTTACATTTTAAAATGCTTTTATTATGTTGTAATCCATAAAGTGAATACATTTCAAAACCAAGGAATTTTGAAAGTGAAACACGATGACTTTATTTTCCTTAAATCCATAAAGATTTCATTGCATATAAGCATAAGGTTTCACCTCCTTATTAAAAAATTCAATAATAAGTTAAATATGTGCTCAATTTTTCTGCCAAGTTAAGTACTAGACATCCAAGTCAAGAAAAGGAACGATTGATTATGCCATAAAAGCATTGTGGATTGAAGGCTGTGTGTGTGTATGTGAAGTCATTTTGTGCAGCAAATCTTATCAACTCAGATTTAAAATGTAATTTATTTATTTTGATAAAACAGAAAACAGTAGCAGGCAAATACCAGCAAGGCCAGATTGTCCTTCTCACCTATGTTATGACAAACCCCTCCCATAGTGCAACAGGTAATCATCAAGACTAACTGCTGCATGAGTACAAGCAGGTTGTCACACGAAACTCTATTCTAAACTGCTGTCTTCAGCCCTGAGATATTTCATATAACCAAACCTGCACCTTGAACATGTAATCTTTTTCTCTTTTATCCCTTGAATCAAATCCACTTGATATTATACCTGGTGCATTAATCAATTGAGCTTTATTACCATTATACCATAGCATGTACCATAGAAAGTGTAGGAATTCTACACACTAAACATTGCTCACCATTCAAGAATTATTCCTGTTTTTTTAATAATAAAAAGTATTAAATGTATATTTTCAAGAAAAAAGATATTTAGTAAACAAATATACACTGTATTAAAGTTTATTATAATACAGGTACCACCTATAAAGTTTATAACTGTGGCATGTTTACAGTTTTCAGTTACTTGAAATTTTTAAAGTTTTATGCTAAATATTTAAATAATTTTTCATTTCACTGTGCTTTTTTATCTACATTAACAACTGATCTGAGTCTTGAGTGCATGAGCAGACACTCAAACATGCACACACGGACATGCATGTGTATGCAAGCACAGAAGCAAAAATGGAATGATATAGAAAATAAAATAATCATTTTATTCCTGTTCCTTAGGATTAGTGATTAAACTGATTTTTCAAAAGCTTTTACTCACCGTTCTTATATTTTAAAAAATTATTTTGCAATAAATGTATGCATTACTAACATATTTTATTTAGCTCTGTGTGTTTTCAAAGTTTGTATAAATGGGATCATATTAAATATATGGTTCTGACTTGGTTTTCACTCATTTTGATGTTTCTGAGGTTCGTCCATGTTGATCTGTATAGCTATATAATGTCCATTTTATGGAAGCACCACAATTCATCCACTGTCCTTGCCAGTGGCTATCTGGGTCGTTTCCTATGTTTATCTATTACAAATAATGCTACAAAATGTGTGCAAATGCCTTTCATGCATATATACAGTAATTATGTAAGTAGTAGAATAAAACTTTGTTGTACATCATGTGCTATTCAAATTTACTAGGTAACTCAGATGTTTTCCAAGATGCTATTAATAATTTACTCCCCCAAAAATGATGACCTATCATTCCACATCCTCTTTTACACTCATCAAACACTTAAGAGTTTGGCCAATCACAGGAGCGCAAAATGTTATCTCATGATAGTTTTAATTTGTATTTCTTCCACTAATAATGAGAATGGGCATCTTTTCATAAATTTATTGGCAATTTGCGTTTCCTTTATGAAATGCTTCCTCATGTATTTTCCTGTTTTCCTCTTGGTTTGTTTCAATTTTCTTTTTTGATTTGTAGATGTTATTTACCCATTTTTGAAGAATAATCCTTTTGTTGGCAATATAGATGGCAAATATTTCCTCAGCTTGTGGCTTGCTTTTTTGTGTGTATCAGTTGTTAATTGAGTCATATATCACATACAATAAAATTTACACATCTGAATGAAATGCAAAGCTCAAAGAATTTTGACAAATACATACAACCATGTAGCCATTTATACTTAATGTGATTATTGCTATGTTGAGGTATAAGGCTACCATCTTGCTATTTGGTGTCTACTTGTTCTATCCATTCTTTGTTCCTTTTTCCTCATTTTCTACTTCATTTTGGCTTAATTATCATTATTATTATCATTATTTTAGATTCAGGGACACATGTACAGCCTTGTCACACGGTAGATATATTGCTTCATGGTAAGGTTTGGGTTTCTAGTATACCCTTCATCCAAATAGTGAACATTGTACCCAGAAGCTAATTTGTCAATCTTCATTCCCGTCACATCCTCCCCACTTCTAGAGTCCCCTGTGTCTGTTATTTCCAGGTGTGCCCAGCTCCCACTTGCAAGTGAGAACACATAGTATTTAGTTTTCTGTTTCTGAGTTGTTTTGCTTAAGATTATGGCCTCCAGTTCCATCCATGTTGCTTCAAAGGACATGATTTCACTCTGTGCTATGACCTTATAGTAGTATTCCATGTTGTATATCACATTTTCTTTACACAATCAATTGTTAGACATTTAGGTTGACTCCATAACTCTGCTATTGTGAATAGTGCTGCGATGGACATACAAATGCAGGTGTCCTTTTTAATATAATGATCTGTTCTCCTTTGGATAGACACCCAGTAGTGAGATTGCCGGATCGAAGGATAATTCTCTTTTTAGTTCTTGGAGAAATCTCCATATCGTTTTCCATAGAGGTTGTACTAATTTACATTCCCACCAACAAGATATAAGCATTCCCTTTCCTCTGCATCCCTGCCAACATCTGTTGTTTTTTGACTTTTTAATAACAGCATTTTGGCTTAATTATTTTTATGGTTCCATTTTACCTCCTTTTTGGTGTATTAGCTATAACTTTTTTATTGCAGTGATTGCTTTGGTATTCATATTATGCATCATTAACTTATTATAGTCTACTTTTGATGATATGAGACCACTTCTCATTTAGTGTAAGAACCTTGCAGGGGTTAACTTCTATTTCCCATCCTGGAATACGAATTGAAATCTTCACAATACATCCTTATTATTTTGGTTAAAACAGTCAGCTGTAAGAACAGTATTACATATTTACTTGCATGGTTACTACTTCCAGAGTTTTTCATTTCTTTGTGTAGATCCATACATTTAGTTTGATAATTAATATCAATGATTAATATCATAATATTATTTATCAATGGGCTAAAAAGTATATTATTGTTTGTGACTTTTTTCTCCTTTTTTCTTGCCTCTGTGATATTTAATTATATTTATATTATTTTAGTGGTTATTTTATGGGAATCATCTTGCATGTTTATTTTAATAAAGCCTGGAACTATTCATTGTCTTCACTCTCCTGCAACCTGAATTGTTCTAATCTCACACACTTTTATCTTTTAAGACAGTTAAAATTTAATAATCTAATTAGTATAGTAGAAAGAAGATTGCTATGAAATCAGACAATCTTGATTTTAATCCCAGCCACATCTTTTCTTGGCTATAAAGTTTGGTAAATAGCAAACCTTCCATGAGCCTGGATCTTCTGATGTGTAAAATTGGGACACAATATTTAATTGCATAATTGAAAGAATAGGATTGAAAGGCACAGAGTAGGGGCTCAATAAATATTAGTGACTTTTCCCTTCCTACAAGATTTAATCAGCAGATTTTAATAAGGGAATCATATACACCCAATTTGGAATGCTCAAGATAATATGGAAGCACATTCCCACCAACTGTTCATATTATGTCTAATGTAACACCACATTTAAAAAGAGAAGAAGATATAAAAACACTGCCTTAATGAATTAAAAAATGAGTGAATGTACTACATCTTAGCATGGAAATGATATAATATGCACCAGTCAACTGCTATACTTCAAAACTAGACACAGATTCTAATCCCATCTTGATTGTTGAATTATAACATTTGATAAGTCCCTTTAGTTCAATGGGTCTCACTCTAATTTCTAAAATGCAGATATTGGATTATAATGTCTTTAATATGCTCTGGATTTCTACATTTTTTGGATTTTCTGATTTGATGAGAAAGTAAATTATATATTTCTTTGTTCATGAATGAAAGTATAGCAGGTATAGCATTTTGTCTTGTAATATAACCACACAGATAATTTCAGAAATGAGGCCAGGTGCAGTGGCTCACACCTGTAAATCCCAGCACTTTGGGAGGCCGAGGTAGGTGGATCACAAGGTCAGGAGCTCAAGACCAGCCTGGCCAAGATGGTGAAACCCCGTCTCTACTAAAAATACAAAAATTACCCAGGCGTGGTGGTGGGCGCCTGTAATCCCAGCTGCTTGGGAGGCTGGGGCAGAAAATTGCTTGAACCAAGGAGGTGGAGGTTGCAGTGAGCCAAGATTACTCCACTGCACTCCAGCCTCGGCGAGAGAGTGAGACTCTGTCAAAAAAAAAAAAAAAAGGTACCATGGAGGGAATATTTTAGATGAATAAAATTATTCCATGTGCTATAAAGTGGGGTGTTTTGATAGAAATTGGTAGGTTCCCACTTAGAAACAATAAGGACCATACTTATTTTCCTCTGATTTTTTAATAAAAATATGTTTTGCTGATGCAAGTTCCTATACTGTAAAGTTGTTCTTTCTAAATCATAAAATACTTACTTTGATGCCTTTTTATTTTTCCTTTTCAGAATGCTGATACATATAGCACTCTTCTCTCTGAGAGTGCACCAGGCTGTGTTGTTACTAATTGCTTTTTTCCATGTTAGGTTTACATGGTATAGGAAGTTATTGATTTCCTTTATAATGAGGGACTGAATCTCATTGTCCTAAGTCACAATTATTTCTGCAAATTAATAACAATGAACCAAAATATGCTATTATCATTTGATGGAATGACTTAAGAATGACAGATTTTGTAACAACAAAATAAAATCAATTTCTTTACTGCTTTTTCATAAAATGAAACATTGAACATCTTTTTCTGATTCAAAGACACTCTGCCTCAATTTCATTTTTTAAATTAAATGTTTGCATTCCATCTTCTTCTCTTCAAGGAAAAATAATATTATGAAATAACATTCTCATATCAATAATGCCTCTTTTTTCTTCCTTATACTTCTTTCAGCTTCTTGCAATACAGATTCAAACTCTATTATTGAATTGAAACTCTTTCTGTCATTTTCTTCATCATGTGATCTTCTTCAATGTTTGTAAACTGCTTAGCTTTGCAGCATTTGAAACCACAGACTACTCTTCTTTCAGATTTCTGTTATTCTTTACCTCCCTGGCTCTGTATCTCTCTCTGTGATTGCACTTTCTAAACCTTTCCAGCTGGATGTTCTCTCTTCTTCCTCCACCTGCCCCTTAATGGTGACATTTATTCAGGTTTCATAATCAATCATCATCTTTTATTTCTAAACTCTTGGCAGGATCATATACTTCCATGGCTTCAACTACATCTCCGGACCAGTGTCTTCTCTTATGAATCTCTTACTTTTTTTTCCAGACTTCTCTTTCTTTGCAAGTGCCTCCTGGGCATTTCCATGTTGATGTCCCATAGAAAACTGAAATGCATTTTATTGAAGAGAAAATTCCGTATTTGTCTGTCCAAACATATTATTCCTTCTGGTGCATGCCTTGGTTGAAAGTACCATTGAAAACTCCTCATAAAAGATAAAAGCTTGGATCAATTTTACTTGTCTCCTTCAACTTCTACCTAGCCTGACTAGCTAGTCAAATTACACAAGTTATTAGTACTTGGTTAAAATACTCCATTTGGAGTTGTATCTATTCTTTTATGTTGCAGGAAGTCAGGGACCCCGAATGGAGGGACTGGCTGAAGCCATGGCAGAAGAACATAAATTGTGAAGATTTCATGGACATTTATTAGTTCCCCAAATTAATACTTTTATAATTTCTTATGCCTGTCTTTACTGCAATCTCTGAACATAAATTGTGAAGATTTCATGGACACTTATCACCTCCCCAGTCAATACCCTTGTGATTTCCTATGCCTGTCTTTACTTTAATCTCTTAATCCTGTCATCTTCGTAAGCTGAGGAGGATGAGGACCCTGTGATGATTGTGTTAACTGCACAAATTGTAGAGCATGTGTGTTTGAACAATATGAAATCTGGGCACCTTGAAAAAAGAACAGGATGACAGCAATGTTCAGGGAACAAGGGAGATAACTTTAAACTCTGACTGCCAGTGAGTCAGGCGCAACAGAGCCATATTTCTCTTCTTTCAAAAGCAAATAGGAGAAATATCATTGAATTCTTTTTCTCATCAAGGAACATCCCTGAGAAAGAAAATGCACCCCTGAGGGGAAGCCTCTAAAGTGGCCGCTTTAGGGGCACTGTCTTTTATGGTCGTAGACAAAGGGAAGAAATAAGCCCTAGTCTCCTGTAGCACTCCCAAGCTTATTAGGACGAGGAAATTCCCACCTAATAAATTTTGGTCAGACCGGTTGTCTGCTCTCAAACCCTGTCTTCTGATAAGATGTTATCAATGACAATTGCTAAACTTCATTAGCAATTTTAATTTCGCCCTGTCCTGTGGTCCTGTGATCTCGCCCTGCCTCCATTTGCTTTGTGATATTTCATTACATTGTGAAGCATGTGATCTCTGTGACCCACACCCTATTCGTACACTCCCTCTCCTTTTGAAAATCGCTAATAAAAACCTGCTGGTTTTACGGCTCAGGGAGCATCACAGAACCTGCCAACATGTGATGTCTCCCCCGGACACCCAGCTTTAAAATTTCTCTCTTTTGTACTCTTTCCCTTTATTTCTCAGACCAGCTGACGCTTAGGGAAATAGAAAATAACCCACATTGAATATTGGGGGTGGGGTTCACCTGATACTTTTATTTATTATTATTATTATTATTTGAAATGGAGTCTCGCTCTGTCACCCGGGCTAGTGTGCAGTGATGCCATCTCAGTTCACTACTATCTCCACTTTCTGAGTTCAAGCGATTCTCCTGTCTCAGCCTCTCAACTAGCTGGAACTACAGGTGTGCACCACCACGCCTGGCTAATTTTTGTATTTTTAGTAGAGACAGGGTTTCACCAGGCTGGTCTCAAGCCCCTGACCTCAGGTGATCCACCCGCTTCAGCCTCCCAAAGTGTTGGGATTACAGGCATGAGCCACTGTGCCCGGCCAGGTTGTATCTATTCTAACAGCACCTGTTCAGGATCTATCTCGATGCTGTTGGACTATTCCTTATTTACGTATTTATTCACTGTCAACTATTAATTGGGAGCTTAGCATATGTCCAATATTAGTGAGAGTCCTAGATATAGGAGAGCTTTAGGATACATGAAAAAAGAGGAGAATCAGGCCAGTAAATATGCCTGTATATTATAAAACAAGTCAATTACAAAGTATTATTGTAAATGCTTGGTGGAGATATGTGCATGATGATACGGGTGCAAGTGTGACTATCTAGATACCTAAGAAAGTTAACAGCAGGAGGTGAGATTTAAGAGGAAATTTGAGAATTACCATAGACAGACTGAGGGAACCGCAGGTCATTAGAATTGCCAGAGCACAGGGCTACAGAGAATAGTGGAGAGAGGTGGGAGTTTAGAGATTGACAGAGACCAGATGATAAAAATCTCTTCTCTACTGGGCTGAAGAAGTTAGATTTTGTCTTAAAGTTAATAAAGAGCCATTGAAAGAATCTAACAGATGGGACTTATGTCATTAATTTATCTTCATGTTGTTCACTCCAACAGTTGTCTGGAGTATCGCTTGATGTGGAGGCAGTTTAAGAGTATAGGAAGAAATATTTTGGATTTCGTCTTAATAAAAAAAAGCCAGAAGCAGGTGGAACAAAGGTATGTCTTTGAGAGATAATAAGCAAGTTGAATATTCAGAACTTGACATAGGATTAAATGTCAATTTATTAAATGCAAGGGGTAGGATGGAAGGTATAGGCAAGATTTGAAGCTGAACCCATTATGTGGATGAATGGTGATGCCTTCCACCGAGGAAGGGAAAGTGGAAGAAGGTGAAGCTTAGAAAGAAATAATAAATTGAGTTTTAAGCATCTTTATTTCAAGTGGTTCTTGCTTATGACCAGAGAAAATGTCTAACCATTTGTGGGCTATCAGGATGAAGAAGTTAGAGGGCTCCGTGATGGAGTTAGGAATTCGAGAGCTATGGGGCTTGGTGTATATGTGCTATGGGGAGCTAAGAGAACAGGCAATAGCTTACAGCACCTTCACAAATTTTGTGTGTGAATTAAAAATAAAATAATCTATCCCAATATTCTCAACTATTATCTGCCCCAATTCAGTCTAAACAATTCGGGTTCTCATCAAAAGTATGGGAGCTGTCTTTTATTCCATCATGCTATTCAGCGAGATTGTTCCCATAAAGTTATGGGGGTGGGTGAAATTTGAACCCCAGACCGCAATATTCAAAGCTCCTCATTACTGGGCCCCAACCAATTCTCATGTCTTCCAAAAAGCAATCATGAATCTCCTTAGTTTGAATCCATCTCTTCTTTTCTTCTCTTCTTCGTCACTGCCAGTGGGACCCTGTCATTGCAACAGCAATTTTATAATCCATATTATACTGGGGAGTATTTATTTGTGTTTCTCTCTGTCCCACTGGACTCTGAAAGGTTTGCTTTGGCAGTTTATAAATAAATTTATTTTGGAGAATTATTGTGATTTTTATTGTCTTAATGGCAATTGTTGTAAGAATTGAATTCTCTCTCTCATTTAGAATTGTAGAAATTTTAAGAGTCAAGACCTTGGAGCTTCTTCAGTTCCGAAAGCTCATTTTGCAGACAAAACCAAGGTCAAAAGTTATTTGCTCAAAGTCACAAAGCAATCAGTGGCAAAGCAGACATAAACACTAGTTCTTGATGTGGTACAAAGTGGAAGTGAAAATTATTTCAATTCATGTGATTAATGTGAATTTAGTGGAATCCACACTGAAAGTTCTTAGATAAATAAAATGTCACAAATGACAGTGTTTACGGAAGTGTCTCAACCAGAAATTTACTGACATGTTTATTCTACAAAATAAATTGTTATTTATACGTATAAAATTTATTATGATTAACATGCATACCCTACCTTACTGCTTAGGAAAATATGTTTTCTATTTTTTTAACAGTAGGGTTTCATAACTCTTGGTTTTTAAGAGCAAGGTTCCTGGTTACACCTTGCATCTTCAAAACATATTCCTTTAGAATGGAGAACCAAACATTGTACGTTCTCATCCATAAGTGGGAACTAACCTATGAGGATGCAAGAGCGTAAGAATGATACAACAGACTTTGGGGACTCGGTGGAAAGGGTGGGGGGTGGGTGAGATATAAAAGACTACACAATGTGTACAGTGTACACTGCTCAGGTGATGGATGCATCAAAATCTCAGAAACCACCACTAAAGAACTTATTCATGTAACTAACCACCACCTGTTCCCCAAAAACCTATTGAAATTTAAAAAAATCCTTTAAACTACATGATTTTGGGTGCTCAAGTACTTTTGACAAAGTCAACTAAGTCTGCCCAAGATAGATGAAGAAATTAACCCCAAAATAAGATAATTTGCTTTCAAAAACAGCTATTTCTACTAATGTGGGAAAATATTTATTGTTGAATTAAACTATGATTTTATTTTTAAATATCACCATCCCTTGGAAAAGATCACTATAGCATGGAAAACCATATTTACTTACTATTCACACTTTTGATCCTTAAAGAAATGACATTTATAACTCCAGTACGTGGTATGCATCTTTCTGAGTTAGTAGTTTTATCTTGGATGCCCTTTAAAGCAACATTCGTGAATGTTAACTTGATGAATGACTTCTCATTAAACTTACCAGCCAATTTGGTGATACGTATATTGAAAGCAATGCTTTCCTTTCTTAAGAAGAAATTGCTAGTTTCAATTTACATGTTTAGAAATGTTATAAGCTTGAAGTTTTAAATCATGTGGTTTTAAAATTTAAGCTAGTGAGTTAGACACCATCTTCTGAGGTACAAAAATGTCATATTTTAATGTAACTTTAACTTCATGGACCCCACTGTCACTTTTAAAATTTTGCAAAAACAGCAAATGAGTTCCTGTTTCTCATTTACCCTTAGGCAGTCTTTTGCTTGCACTAACAATCTCTGCACAGAAATCTTCGTGAAGGTGGCCCGAGGTCTATTAGTTCTGGAGTCCAGCATCTACACTTGATCGCCAGTTAGAACAGAAGAGAAGGTAATTATCTAGTTAACGGGAAAAATAAAATTCAACCCAAATTATTGAAGTGATTGCTTTGTTTGAAAGAGAAGTCCTGACTGGTATGTAAATGAGATTGAGAGATAAGTTATATAAAGAGCTCGAATGACAGGGCCACGCTGAATCTCCTGTCTGCTGCCGGTTAGGCAGGTCAATTCTAACACTGTGCTAACAAGGTCAAGGTCAAGGTTAAGTCTCCCAAGTGGGTGGTTAACTTGGCTTTGATCTGAGGCTATACAGTTCACTTTTATTTTCAGCTATTTCTAAATATACTTATTGGGGATAACAATTTTTAAAATATAGAAAACAATAGTAACAATTATTTACATATATGTATACATGTAATTGGGAAAATAATTTATAATATGAATTTAAGTAATTGAGAAATAAATTATAAAATTATTCAATTGCAAGTGACAATTTCTCCGATGTGAATACCATCTGATGATACTTAGACATTTATTTAAAGTTGTATGTTTTTATAACTAGGCTCATACATTTTCTTTAGGATGTGCCAATGTGACTCTCTGTGTCAAAGTTAGACAAGCCATACAGATTGGTATTCTTTTGACCAACTTAAATAATAAACTGTTAGCTTAAAATACTCCAAACACATCAAGTAGCTAACATTATGCTTTCTGCTGTCTAATTCTCACCAAAACTAGGCCGTGAATATTAATATTCATGAAGGATTTATGGAAGTCTATGCAAACTATCTGTCTCTGAGGGTTATCCTTGGTTCTTGCTTTTAGAAAGTGAATCTGACAGCATGGCTTTTGTGATAACTGCATTTAGCTCATTCGTGGGCTTATTATCCTAACCTTACTTGCCTTTGCTCTAATTACATCTATTTCCCCTAGACTATTGTAAATGTTTCTGCAAGTTACCACTAATTGTTTTAGAGTGAGGTAAGCTGACTAAACCTAATTAAATAAATGAGTTAAAACGAGTAAGAAAAGTAACTGCAGACTCAGTGCCTTTTGGGAACTGCATAAGATTTGTTTATCCATCCTTTTCTTTCCTTCTTCTCAACCTGTGAAGGTACATGAAAAATGTGAATACTTACTATGTAAAATGTATTGCAAAATGCCTTGGAAAGAGCCTTTCAAATACGTTGAAATTGAGGGTGGAAACAGTAGGCAAGAAGCAATGTTGCTATTCTCATTTTCAGCTCTGCCAGTCTCAATACTAGGAATCAGATCCATTAGTCCCATTATTACTGGTATACATTTTTGCAACAATTAATATTATTTTGTACAGTTCATAGTGAATGTTTACCTTGGTGATACAACGTTTAGAATAAAGTGCTATTTTGTTTTGTTTTATTTTCCTGCCAGCTAATAATAATTTATAGATCTCTAATAATCATGGAGATAATCATGGAACAATCATGGGCATATTACTTATGATTTTACCAAACATTAAAAAAGTATGCCCTGAACAAAATAAATTGCAAGAAATTCACAAATGAATACATTTGTGCTGGGACGTGGGAATTTGAAAATAAAATATGCATTATGTCCAAAATAAGCTTTGCAAGTAACGAAAAACAATTAACTGAAGAATTCTACATACTTTTTGGTTAAACTGTTAGGAAGACTAAAGCCCATCATAATACTTACATCTTGGCCTATGGAGACAATAACACTCCCATTTTTGTTATAAATGTTATTACTGGCAGTGACAGTAACCAACCATAATTTCATAATTTCATTGAAGCCTGTCCTCTCTTGCTGTCTTTAAGCTCATTGCCTTGGATCAATCCTACATTGGACTCTGCCTGGACTTGCTGACACCCATAACCTCTACTCTATGCTTTTAAAGACATCATCTCAGTTCTCCTCCCAAGGTTCACATCAAGCCATTATCCTGTCTGTTAAAAAAGCAAAAGCAAAACAAAACAAAAAACAAAAAACAAAAAACAGCAGCAGAGACAACAAAAAACTTTACTCCAAGAATAAAATATAAACTCTTTAGCTTAATATTCAATATCCTACAACTCACTTATTTGTTTATTCATTCATTAACTTATTCACATAAAATGTTTGAGTGGCTATAGGCACAATCACCAGCATCATAGAATAATGAAATCAGGTCAGATGCTAAGGAAAAGAATAAATAAAATACCATAAAAAAGCACCAATAGATACTGTTAAATAGTAGAAAGGAAACTAAAAAGTACTGACAAAAAGCCTGTAGCCTAGTGGCTAAATCTAGGAGTCAAGCAAGTATTTTTATGGGAACCTGACCTTTAAACTTAGACCAGAGGGATGGATATAGCTAAACTTGGAGAAGAAGAAAGGGGAGATTCCAGAAGAAGCAATAGTGTTTACAAAAAGATTTGTCCAGAGGAAGCATGATGTGCTCAGGAAACTGAAAGTATCAGTGTTGTTGCTCAGACAGAAATATCAGGAAATCAGTTCCAGGTGAGCCTAGGAAAGTAGCCTCGAGCTAGATCTTTGAGATGATGAGGAGAACGGTGGGGCATAGTCACTTCTGAAAGGATGACTTTCAGAAGTAATGAGAAGGGATTCATTTTCTGTGACCAGAGTAGGCTCCTCCTAGAAAAGAGTTGATAGCAACTTGGCATTCAGTGTTTGCAATGTGTACAGGCCATGGGTTTGAGACATAGTTAGGAGGGAAAATTGACAGGACTAGGCAAGAAATGTAATGTGTCTGGTAGAAGGGGGATGAGCTGGAAGAGACTGATTTAAGGGGAATTATCAGTTCATTCAGTTCTGTTTAAGTTTCACGTACCATTGAGATGTTCACTGAGATATTCAAGTAGAGATGCAAATATGATTCTGAGGGTCAACAGACAGGTTAAGAAAGGAGATAATGCATTTGGGGGACATTGATGTTTAGATGGCAGTTGAAGCCCCTGGGGCATGGTGAACATTGCCCTGAAGAGAATGCATGATGGAAGAGAGCTCTGGCCCTGGGCTTTGCTTTCAGGAGCTCAAAATGGCATCTGGGGGCTACACATGCCTCACAGATGTGTTCTCTTTGTTCAGCAGGGCATTATAAAAATGGAGGATTTGGGTCATCTTTGGATGGGCCATGCTGTCTCTAGTTTACCAGACTCTCCATAATCTCCAGTCTTATCCCTAAGTTGACTAGTTTCTCTCTTTTTGTTATCTCCTTGGTCCCTGTAGGCACTTGAATTTCAACCTTTGCTTTCAATCATCATAGCCCAGTTGTTCCAATGTATTTCATCCAACATTGTTGTTTGTTTCCATTCCCATTGCTGTATGCTAGAATTGGTATCTTCCTGAGTGCAGGGAGAATCGGATACCTTCCTCTGGTCATAGTTGGATATTTCCATTCTAATTCTTCCTTTATGGACATCTTCTTTTTTCTTCAAGGATCAGCTCAACCCATTTTCTCACAATACTGACCTAATTCCCATGCTTGTCAATACTTCCTTCATCCTCTGTTCCCACAGCAGTTTGTTTCAATTTCACGTTTGTGAATAAATTCATATTTATTTAATTTAATTATTTGATTGATTTAATTTCATATTTATTTTCTTATACATTTTTGCATACATGCCTGTTCCATTTGCTGTTATGTAGAGTCGTTAGGGCCATGCCTTTATTGTTTTTATATCCTTTATAGCAGTTAGCACAATGTTATTCTCAGAATAGGTGATCACATGTTTGCACGGTGAATTCTGATGAAAGAACTGGAAACATTAGGATTCCAACACCCTGTCTTGTGCTTTGTGAAAAACAATGTCAGTGATCTCAAACAAGGCATGGACTCTGTATGGCTTCAGTTTCCTGTTCTGTAAAGGAAGAATTTGGAATCACATTCGTGGCACCTAAATTTATCAGTATGCCAAGGTTCCATGAGGGCGGAGGTGTGATTTTTTTCCTTAAAATATAGATTCCTAGGCTCTATCTCAGACTGTCTGAATTGGAATACTCAGGGTTATGGCTTAGGAATCTGTATTTTCAAATAGCCCTCTGTTAGATTCTAAGGTGAGTCACTGGTGATATCTTTGTTCTTTACCTTTAGTTTTATTTTTTGCATTATTTAAAAAATTATCCATCTACTCATACTCATATCTTTTTTATATTCTAATATGTGATTTCTTTCTCAAGACAGACATGAGTAATGTGAGACAAATAACTTTATCTATTTCTCCTTTGATAAATAAATGCTATGTATTTATCTTGGTACGTATAACCAACCAAGTCATGCTAAGGTTTCTAAACTTAATAGCCTTTTTTCTTTTCTCAAGTGAGATTTGAAAAGAGATCATCTTCTCCTAATTAGTGAGGCAGCAACATCTGCATACATGGCCCTGAAAAAAAAAAAAAAGCCCTACAAAGATAAAGACTTAAAAATAATTCCAATTTCAAGTAATACAATGTGGAAATTGGGGGCTAATTTAACATTAAACAGTGATGCTAATTTTGTTTCTTTAATTTAAAAAGTGTACAAGTCAAAGTTTGGTCTTACTTCTGGCTATTTGCTATATTGAGCCAACTTGAGCTAGTATAAGAGAGATGGGAAAACACTCTTTCAGCTGAAGGTCAATCAGTGTGTACATATACATTATAGGGTGTTTTTCCAATTAAGAATATCTGAGACTTCCCTAAAATTCTGGACAATTTGGAGCAGAATCATTCTGGGCCACCCCTTCTGGTGTGTGCGGTTGTGCTGGGATTTTGATGTTTTTTCTCAGGTTTCCAAGGAGTCTCCAGTGAGTTGGATAGAGTTTTGTTTCTGTGTTCCCATGGCTGAAGCCAAATTTGATTGACAAGTATTTGCAGAGAGGCTGCCATATGCCCAGGAATTTGGCACACCAAGAAATAACAGACAGCCTCTATCCACAAAGAGATTTATGTGTTCATGCAACAACTACAGTGCAAGGCTACTCATGACTAAAACTGTCTGAGGCTACTGTGTTCTAGTTGAATTATTGAGTCCAAGGCACATGAAAATGAATGAGGACAAGGTCCAAAGTAATGCCTCCTTGCAGATGTAGCTTGGAGTCCTCCCCAGTCTCCATCTGACGACATTGCTTCATGAAGAGCCTTACCTCTAAGAAATGGTTTTCTCCTGGACCTCACCACTTCTTTTATTTCCAAAATTAAAATGTTAGGAACAAAAATAATAATAATAATTCAAAGGCAAAGCAGGTAAAACACTAATTTTAAAATTACAATAATAAAAATCAAGTTAAGAGCTACAAAAATAAGCTGAAAGTTGATATAAATCCCCCAAAAGGCAAGAGTTCTCTCCAAAAAATATGAGATTCTGGTTGCCTTTAACATTTCTTGAGATATCATCAAGCCTGACTTTTCTTTTGATTACTGAAAAAGGCGGTGCATTTGCAGTGGATGCTTGCAGGACAAATGTAATTGAGGCATCTTATCACATCTTTCTCTTTGTCCCCAACCCCTTTTACATATGCATTTATTGGACTATGATTCCCTTCACTTTAGAGTTATATATTTATATGACTTGCCTGCTCCTAAATCTGAGGTTATCCAAAACGGGAATCATACCTTATTCCCTTCTTTCCTTGGTTGTTTGCTTCATGGGATCTTAGTTTCTAATCCCATGTACAAAAAGTTCAAATTTCCACCAGTGGCCAAAAGGACTCTTTGTGTTCTGGCCGCCTCTTCTCTCTATATTCTTACCTGTTATGGATCCCTTTCACCCTAACCCCTTTCCATTCCAAAAAGCCAGTGAAGGCAATCACTCTTCTTTCTTGCTGGACCCACCTCTCTGCACACCTGTGTCACCAGGGAGGCATCTACTGATCCTTTGTGCCTCATATCAGTCTTTCCCATCACCAGTGGGCTGTGTCCCCCTTTGTGTTCACCTGGTCTGTGTACTTGTGTACCTCTCCCTTTCAGCGTTTATCACCATGTGCCACTATACAGAGAATTGAATAACAATTCATGTCTCTCTCCCCAAACTGTTAGCTCTATATAAGTAGATATAGTTCTTCTCCATGTTTTTATTTTGAATCCTCAGTCACCGATGTGTAGTAGGTGTTCATTTTTATCTAATTGGATATTGATGTGTATAATATCAATTTATATAATTAATTGTATAAAATAAATTTATGGCAACTCCATTCCTTCACACTGAGTGAAATTCAGTCTTTAATTTACATGTTCCTTGGAACAAGTTTAAATTGAACTTACAATTCTTATGGAATGGGACCAGTAAAACTATATTCAATTTGTTGGTTTTCTGCACTCTCTAGGTAATATGAACAATAAGAAGTGAAACTATGCCTCCTCAAAGTGATTGGCAGTATTACTTAGAATTTTACAATCTTTAATAAATTGCTAAATTATCGAGGATTTCAGTAGATCCTTGTTGCATTCATGTTTTATTGAGATTAAGAATTATAATTTTATCAGACTGTGATAAGGCACTCTCCACTGTTTTATGTGGCAAAACAGACCATAATTTTAAAAATAATCTTATTTGTATAAATAAAAATGAAAAGTCATATAAACAAAATTGTTTTAACATTTTCCTTTCCATCACAGGTTGTTCCTAAACACACTGGGACACATTGGCACTTTTCAATAATGGCTACATATTAGAATTACAGGGGGGAACTTGCCCAGGACACACCCTCGACTAAAATAACAGAAACCCTCAGGGGATATAACCCGATCATCTCTACTTTTAAAGCTTCTCAGGTAAGTCCAATGTGCAGCCAAGGCTGAGGATCTTGGGTTCTTGAAAGATCACTGTCTCTCAAACTTTAAGGTGCACACAAACAATCTGGGCAACTTGTTAAAATGTGGATTGTCATTTTGGAGTAGAACCTGCGATTCTGTATCTTCACAGGCTCCTTGGTAAACCACAGAGCACGTGTTGAGTTGTGCAGAGTCAGATGACTCTGAAGCGGGAGAGAGGTCCTGATTCAGGGACATGCAAGAGTATTTAGAATTGAGTGCTCTCATTTGTTTTGGGCATTTATTATTTACGCCCAGCCTACTTTAGGAACGTATTCTATTTGCTTACATGACAAAAGACATCTACTGTAAAACCATAACATGAAATGCAAGGGGGCCTAATAGAAATGTGGCTGGCCAACAGGTACATGACCCCTGAATATTCTCATCTTCTGATACTCACGCCCTTGAGTGTGGGTCTGGCCTGGTGATTGATTCAAATGAACTAGATGTGGCAGTGGTGATCGGATATGATTTCTGTGGTCAGGCTATGAGACATTGTGACTTCCGCCTTGCCAGCAGATGCTCTGTATTACATTCTAGGGCTTCAGCCAATGAAAAAGTGGACTGCCATTCTGGAAGGCCCCACATGGCTGCAGATGGGGATAGAGGGGGTTGTCATTCTGGAGGGCCCCATATAGTTGCAGAAGGTGATAGAGAGGACTGCCATGCTGGAGGGCCCCACATGGCTGCAAGCAGTGATAGAGGGGGCTACCATGCTGGAGGGCCTCACATGGCAAGGCACTGATGACAACCTTCAGCCAACATTAGCATGGAAGTGAAGTTGATATCCCAAAACCCTGGTAGAAATTGAATCCTACCCACAACCATTTGTGCCTGGACACAGATCCTCCCCAGTCATGCCTTGAGATGACTGTAGCTCTGGCAAACACCTTGATGGCTGCCTGTGGGAGACTTTGAAACAAAGGACCCAATTACACCACACCCAGAATCCTGACCTACAGAAAATGTGAGATAAAAATTAGGTGTTGTTTTAAGTCACTAAGTTGTGTGATGATTTTTTATGCAATCATTGATAACTAATACTATGAGTAATACAGGCAAGTAAACAAGATATTACAGCACAGGAATAAAGAATAAGAAGAGTTACAGTGGTCTCTTCTGAGCTTGGACAATGTTGATAGGGTAAACACACTCATCGACCCACTCTGCCAAAATAAAACAACAAAAAAGTTGAGCAGTTTTTTTTTTTTTTTTTTTTTTTTTTAAGAAAAAGCACTATCAGCTTTGAAAAAAACAGAGAGGTATCAAGAGATTAGATATTTTGAAAGATTAATGAAAGGTAAGAAAAATATCGAATCAAATATATGGAGAAATAAAGTGTGAAAAATAGTATACAACACGTGTTGCTTATGTCAGAGCTACCCAGCAGAATTATAAGGCCAGATGCACATTCAAGAACCAAGAAGAGAGCCAACATCTACACAATTCATCCTCGGCTTAATTTTGAGTCCATAAAAGGTGGTGGCATTACATAATCTGAAGTATATGTTACTAAAATTCAGGTTATAACGTATCTTTCAAAGATTGTATTTAAAATTTATGTTATCTCTCTTAAAATGTATGAAACTTCAACATTATTTATGAGACACTGTCACATCCAATTGTTCATTCTTGAATATACAACACTTTGAAATTTTTAGCACCAAACTGAGACATTACACACAAAAATATTTCAGTAATCTACAATCATTGAGGGTGAAAATGATTTTAAGCCCACACACATGGTGTAGAATTATTCACGTAATTTACTTGTGTATCGAGGTTAGGACCATGCCCCCAAATTCTAAGTGTATGATTTCTATTTACATAGCATACCTGTTGGGTTATGTTGTGCCTATGTTTCCCGTATGTCTGAGTCTCTCTTGTTGACATCTTAGATGCCATCATCATTTCAGCATCTAAGCAAATCCTGGGCTCTGTCCAGCATCTGTGGTGCTGATCCTCCATGAGACAGCCACCCCTTCTCATGCCTCTTGGATTTCCAAATGCTGTTTGTCCTCTTTGCTAGGAAGTTACATGTGGGCTCCTCTCTCCACAGTAAAAGCATAATTTCATTCTTATCTCTACCAAGACTGTGACGGTTAATACTGAGAGTCAACTTGACTGGATTGAAGGATGCAAAGTATTGATCTCAGGTGTGTCTGAGAGGGTGTTGCCAAAGGAGATTAACATTTGAGCCAGTGGGCTGGGAAAGGCAGATCCACCCTTAATCTGGGTGGGCACCATCTAATCAGCTGCCAGCTCGGCCAGAATATAAAGCAGGCAGAAAAACATGAAAAGGCTAGACTGGCTTAGCCTCCCAACCTACATCTTTCTCCTGTACTGGATGCTTCCTGCCCTCGAACATTGGACTCCAAGTTCTTCAGCCTTGGGACTTAAGACTGGCTTCCTTGCTCCTCAGCTTGCAGACAGCCTATTGTGGGACCTTGTGATCATGTGAGTTAATACTACTTAATAAACTCCCATATATATATACACCACTATATATAATATATATATCTACCATATATGTATACCATATACCATATCTCAGATATATATCATATATATGGGAGTTTATATATCCTATATATATGAGATATATAGGAGATATATATATCCTATATGTATATCCCATATAGGGATATATATATCAGAACTAATAGGATATATATAATCCCATATGGGATATACATATATTATTAGTTCTGTCCCTCTAGAGAACCTTGAATAATACAAAGACAAACGTCATGTCATTTTAAGAAAAAAAAAATTGTCTCTGGAATTGGAGAATGGTGCATAGCCCTTTGATGTTCTGTGGAGTGTGGAGACAAAAGAGATTCCATTTTTCTCTGTGGCAAAATCACTTCTCAGACAAAACGCTGACTTTTAGTTGGTCATCCCACGCTGGTTGTTCTATGGGCTGCAATTTTCCCTTCTCCATTCTCACTTTCATGTTCTGTCAACCGACCACAGGCATCTAAGCCTGGATTCCAGGGCATTCCCAAGCTGTTGAGCAAGCCCATCTTTGGGCATGAAGAAATCATTCTCGAGTTCACAATTTATCTGTGCTTTAGTTCTAGAAAACTGACACAGCCACTAGCTGGAGGCTACACTTGTGGTCTTAAAATTTACTTTGAAAAAAAGTAGGCAAATATCCTTGCATACATCTTCCCCATTCTCACAAGTACAAAACTGTACTTCAATGTCATTTTCCATTGGGCCAAGAACAAAATGTGGAAGAAAGCATGGAAATTATTTCAATTTTGATGCTGGAATTTTATTCTGAAACCAAATTCATGACAACTAAGAAATATTGTGTGGTATAGTAGAATGTTTATAGTATCTAAAAATATCACTTTTACGCCATTGTCTATGAATTACTTAGGGATTATAGGGAAAGTATCTATATTTAAATAATTTTCTTCTGGACCCATTCAATAAAATATTTAATGCATAAAAGGTAA
The DNA here is from genome assembly GCF_043159975.1 of Macaca nemestrina. Classification (NCBI taxonomy): domain Eukaryota; kingdom Metazoa; phylum Chordata; class Mammalia; order Primates; family Cercopithecidae; genus Macaca; species Macaca nemestrina. The sequence goes on from NC_092145.1 coordinate 152,697,685, forward strand.
TTTAAGATAAGAAAAAAACAATGTTACTTAATTTTAAAGTGTCATAATTATGTTAAATTGTACCATATTCTCATATTAAAAAGTGTGGAACATAAAGTCATATTTTATTTTTAAAATTTCCTAACTCCATTGTCTATATCTGCAAGGTTTGTTTTCCCATAAGGAAAAATTCACACATCTAAGAAGTGTCTTGGGTTAACATAACTCTCTCAGTCTTTAAAGATTTTTATTTTCTAGTAAATTAAGTTTCAGTGCATAAATAATGGTGCTGTCATGATGAACAGGCATATTATTAATATCATACCTGGAATTTTATAACGTTTTGGGCTGATTTGAAACCAGGTAGTTGTATTGTTGCATCACAGTTGAAATTTTTATAACTAGTTGTCACATAACCCATAGCTTGCTATGAAATTCAGGGCCCCAGAAGAAATATATTGAGAATAAAGCTAGCCATCTTGTTCAAAAGAAGAACTATAGTATATTTCATATAACTCTGTAACAAAGAAAAGAACTGAAGCTTCTGTGAGATTTTTTGAAAATTACAAGAAAATACAAACAATTAAATGATAAGTGTAGTCCTGCAATAGCAGAACATGGAGGGAGAGGAAGTGAGAAAGAGGAGCACAGAGAGAATAGGAGTGAATTATAAACGAGGAATATCTGCTTTCTGATTTCACCCACATCACTGGGGAGTCCCACTTGACTGTCCTGTAAGCTGCTTGCCAGATAGCTGTCTTTACGGTGTTGGCTCTAACGTCATGCCTCACCTTTGCAATGTGGTGCTATACTATTAAAGAAATAACAATAGTGCCATGGAACAAATCCCACTAGAAATTCCATTTCCATTCAATATTAATTCCAGTTTTGACTCTCCAATCCTTTTGCTTTTCTAAATATGGAGTCAAGTTGATTCTCTATCATAGAATTCAGTTCAACAATTTTTCTTAATGTGAACAGCAAGGAAGTAAAAGTGACAAAATGAGGATTCAATGAAATGCAATGATTCTGCAGCACAATTAGCACAAACCCAGGCAGATGGAGGTAGGTACTCTATGGATTTTAATCTAGCTCAAGGAGAGGGAGGATTCTAAGATAACCAAAAAAGAATTGCAGTTTTACCCTTGCTACTTTTGTAAATTTGAAATGACTGTCTTTTTCATCTTGTAGCCATAAAACAAACACTGTAACTCTCAAATTGTAGATCTAGCCAATTTTAAAATCTGCTACCACATTTATAATTCTCTATTTTTATCATGTTATTGCCACTAAATTCATATACACGCGTTGCTGATGTGGTCTGAAGTTTTTGTTGGCATGACTTGAGTGCTGACAGATTTCTTCATATTTGAATATCTTCCAAGCCCCAAACAATCTCCACTCTGCACCACCTCACAGCATATGTGCTTATCCCACATTTTTCAAAGACAGAATTATTTTAAGACACTGATTTGCCGTCACCACATCCCTTTTATTTATCTCCTCACCTGTGCGTTTTCTTTGCCTTTGCTTCTTGAATTAAAATGTAAAAGACAACCAACTACCAACTGAGTAGATAGATGGTGTGAAGGAGGAAGTGTCAGAAATGTTAGGTTACTCCTGAATTAGAGGAATTCCTTAAGAGATGCTGTGATAAGCAGAATTCTGGAATGTCCAACCCCACAATTCCTTGCCCTGATGTTCGGAAATATGAATATAAGATTTCACACCGTACTTACGTTCCTCCTGTGATGGTTAATATTGAGTGTCAACTTGATTGGATTGAAGGATGCAAAGTATTGATCATGAGTGTGTCTGTGAGGATGTTGCCAAAGGAGATTCACATTTGAGCCAGTGGACTGGGAGAGGCAGACCCACCCTCAGTCTGGGCGGGCACCATCTAATCAGCTGCCAGCATGACCAGAATAAAAGCAGGCGGACGAACGTGGAAAGACTAGACTGGTTTAGTCTTCTGGTCTCCATCTTTCTCCCGTGCTGGGTGCTTCCTGCCCTAGAACATCAGACTCCAAGTTCTTCAGCTTTGGGACTCGGACTGGCTTCCTTGCTCCTCAGCTTGCAGATGGCCTATTGAGGGGCCTCACCTTGTGATCCTGTGAGTCAATACTCCTTAATAAACTCCCCTTTATATATACATCTATCCTATTAGTTCTGCTCCTCTAGGGAACCCTGACTAATACACCTTCCAGGGCAAAAGGGTTAATCTGAAGATGTAAATAAGGTTACCAATCATTTGATTTTGAGTTGGTAAAAGGGAAGATTATCCTAGTGGGTCTAAACCTGTTACATGAGACCTTTAAAAACACAGTGTTTTCTCTGGCTGATAAGAGAAGGGGAAGTCAGAAATATTAGAAGCAGGGGAAGGAGTCCATGCATCCTTGATGGCTTTGGAGATAGAGAGGTGGTAAGCAAGGACAAATGAGAGATCTGAGACTGGCCCCTGGTCAAACAGCAATAAAACAAAGACCTCCACCCTACAATTGCAAGAAACTAAAATCTTCCAACCACAGATTCTTCTCTAGAGTCCCGGAAAGAGCCTGGCTGTCTGTCTTCCTGACTTTGGCCACGTGAGATGTTAAGCACATAATTCAGCAATGTCTTACTGGATTTCTGTCCTACAGAAGTGTGTTTTAAGTCTTCACGTGTATGCTAATTTGTTACACAGAAATAGAAAAGTAATACTGATGCCTTCTATGACAACTTAGGATCTGCTATTTTGAGATTATTTGGGGCTACAAATGTCCATTTAGGGACTGATTCACTATACTTTCTCTCAGGGTAGCAAGTCAAACTGCTTCTGCCCGCTAAATACTTCTGAAATCCACACCTCTCCTATTTTCAGCCTAGTGACTTTCATTTGAACTTCTGTAAGAGTCCTCAACTCCTTCTCCTGACCTCCAACCTCCCCACCCTTCCACATATTCTTTGAGCTCTTTCTTCCACTATATGGCTAGATTCATCCCCCAGAAACACAGCTAAGACCATGTTATTCTGCTAACCAAAAGCTACAAATGACTCACCAGTACCTACTTCATGAAGTAAAAACCTTCCTGTTGGAATTCAAGTTCTCTAAGGCTTTCTCCAGTCTATCCCTCTAGTGTTATTTTCCTTCTCTTGACATCACACACTGTTTTTCCCGTCAAACTGATTGCATTTGCCCTTTTTACAGCATGTTCTAGCCTGTGCCTTTGCACGGGTATGTTTCTGGTATACATGCCAAGATAAGAGTCAATCTTCACAGCTTAGTTAGATGTTACCGACCATCTGAGGCCCTCTTGCATGGTATGAGTGTCTTTTTCTACTTTAAATTTCAATGGTGCAAGGATATGACCTTGGAAGTCTGTGTCTCCTGATTGAGCTAGTAATATACATTTTTTGTAGCCCCTATGAGCTTCTACAAGATTACATCTGCCTTATATTCATCACTGTATTACTTCAGGCACTTGTTTCAATGTTTTATGCTTTGTGGATTCCCAAAAATGATGAATTTGTTCAAGCAGTAAAGAATAGCTAATGATATATATGTTCCTCAAAATACATAAACCATGTACATTTAAGTGAAACCATGCTAGATTACAAAAAATAAATGCACAAGATGATCTGAGTGTTTGTTGTTATGGTTGTTGTTTGTTCATTTGTTCATTTTTAGAAGAAAGGAGAAAAGAATAAAGGAAGATTGGACTCATGTGGTATAGAAACATCAAATACTAAATACGGATACTTCCTGTTAGTGGGAAGACACAAAATATAAAATACAGTCCACCCTTGCACAACACAAGTTGGAACTTCACAGGTCCACTCACACATGGATTTTCTTCTGCCTCTGCCACCCCTGAGACAGCAAGACCAAGTCCTGCTCTTCCTCCTCCTCAGCCTCAACAGGAAGATGATGAGGATGAAGACCTTTCTGATGATCCACTTCCACTGAATGAAGAGTAAATACATGTTCTCTTCCTTATAATTTTCTTAATGATATTTTTTCTCTACCTTATTTTATTGAAAAAATAAGTATATAATACCTATAACATACAAAACATTGACTATGTTATTCATAAGGCTTCAGGTTAACAATAGGCTATTAGTAGTTAATTATTTGGAGAATCAAAAGTTACATGCAGATTTTTGACTATGTGTAGAGTTGGTACCTCTAATTCTCATGTTTTTCAAGGGTTAACTGTATCTTATTTTTATGTTGCACATATTTCATAATTAAGTCTTTCTTTTTATTTTACCTATTAAGCCTATTTCTTTTAGCAATCCTAAGCCTAATTTAATGACCTCTAGGTCAAAATGACAGGCTGACGTTTTCTTTGCTGTTATTCTCAAACTTCCAAAAATGTGTTGTTCATTGCCACAGGCATCCTTTGCTCTTTAATTTCCAATCCCATTTAGGCAAACAGTAGGGGTCAGATGTGAAACAAAGTTGATGAACGTAGAGTGAATACAAACTCCAAACCGTAAGAATCTTTGTTTGGAAAGGGCTTTCTTTGCTTCTGCTTACAAAGAGATATTATATAATTCCATGGTCTTGAATTTATTAGGCAGGATCTGACCTTCCATGTAGATAATTACAGAAGACAGTAAAAACAATTGGCATTTAAAATAAAACTGTTGAGGCCAGGCATTGGTGGCTCACACCAGTAATCCCAGCACTTTAGGAAGCCAAGGCAGGAGGATCACCTGAGGTCAGGAGTTTGAAACCAATCTGGCCAATGTGGTAAAACCCCATCTCTACTAAAAATACAAAAACTAGTTGGGCGTGGTGGCACGTGACCGAGGTCGATGCAGGAGAATCGCTTGAACCCGGTACGTGGAGGTTGCAGTGAGCTGAGATTGTGTCACTGCACTCCAGCCTGGGCGACAGAGTGAGATCCATCTCAAAAAGAAAATAAATAAATAAATAAATAAATAAATAAATAATAATAAATAAAATAAAACTGTTGAAAAACTGGTTGTTTGAGGTGTGGTTTCACATTTATAAAATCAAAATATTTTTCTTAATGTTTATAAAAATATTTACTCTGTCCTTTCAGAAGCATTATATATTTTTTATTTTTAAACTTATTTTCAATGAAATAAAGTCACAATATATTATATTATAATATAAGTAATTGGTAAAAATGGTATGTAAAAATGGAAAAATTTCATAGGAATGGGCTAATTATACTTCATCATTTGTGAAAAAATTATAAAAATGACATACATTTTATTGAATGTTTAAACTGTTTCCTTGTATTATAATATAGTAGAGTGGGAGGATACCAAATACCATAATAGAAGAAACATTACTAATCATTTATCCCATCTCTTCATTTTACAGAACAATAAACAAAACTCAGTGAAATCTGGGGTTATTGTGCAAATTGTGTTCTCTGCATCTTAAGTTTGAATCACCAAACTCTGTTGCATATATGCAAATACGCTGATGGAATCACAACACATTTAAGCTAAATGATTTACAATTATTCAAATTAAATAATTATTTAAATTCTTTAAACAATTCTTTAAACAATTATTTATTGTCTGGTTTAATATTGTAGATTAAAATAAATAAACCATTCCTCCATTCCAGATGCCCATTTAAAAAATTAAATAAATAGAAAGGAATCGTCAGGGTAAGGAAATGCAGAAGGTTAACTCTGAACAACAGATTTGAATAAATTTCTGGAAGGGATATTAATGTAAGAAACTGAACAATGCAAACCACCTTCCAGGATGTGTGTCCATTATCAAATCATCACTCAGACTAACATTGCAAGAGGAAGAAGGATAGTGGGTGGGTGAAAGGACCTGGGTGATTATTAGATTTCCAGTTTAGCTTCTCCACCTGCCTTGTTCATACCTGCATAGAAAACAAAATAAAACAAAGAGACAAAAACAGAGGGCTTTTCTCCCTAAAACCAAACAACAACCTTGAGAAAACTAGTAAGCAGACAAGTTTTGTTGTCCCAAAATAAAGGATATCTTTAATCCAACATTTGAGAAATCTATAACATTCAATGCAGTCCTCAAAAATGCAATCCAGCAAAGCCTGACAGTCAATAATTCTGCTCATTTATACTGAATACCTGTAGAGCTTTCAATTTCACCTGAGAAAACTAATGGAATACGAAATTATAGTGAAAGAAACTCACACAAACAATCGTGTATAATCAGCTCCACTTTCTGCAAACCAAGTCATCAGTCAAAAAGAAATCAGGGTGAAAGTAAGGGAAATACTATGTTAAAGATAAAACTTACCTCAACAGAAATAGAGATGATGAGGAAAAGAGAATGTAAAACAGACACAGAGAGACTCGGACACACACACACACACCCCCCTGCACCCTCAGCATCAATTATTTAGCATCCATTAACACAGATAAGACTTATATAAAAAGGAAATAATTAGAAAGCCAGAAAAACCCTTAAAATTTAAAATATGAGGATCAAAATTCATAATTTATTTGAGGACTAGAAGACAAAAGAAGGAAATCCTAGAATATAAAGCAAAAAGACAAATACATGCAACTAGAGATATGAGAGATTTAGTTTCTCAATCCAGAAGCTTCAAACACACCAGTAGGACGTTTACAAAGAGAAAACAAAATGAATTAATTATTTCAAAGAATATAAAATGAGAAAAAGATGATTTTAGTCAAAGTTAAGATGAATGAAAAAGATTTCACGTCCTTGTGAAATCAGAACACCACGAATAAAATTAACCTTATTAAAGGTGGCGCTAGATTTAGATTGTCAATGTGGATGATCTACAAATTGAGAGAGATTAAGATTCGCTTTAGATATTTCTTGGAAGATTGTGGTTGCAGAAAATAAAGAATAATGTCTCAAAGTTCTTAAAAAAAAGGAAATACCAGTAAAACTATTAATCAAGTTTCAGGCAAAACATGAATATATTGTGACTTCATTAAATTTATGTCCTACATACTCTGTTTGATGACATAACTTAAAGATACACTTCAAGGAAACAAGACCAGTAAAAAGGTAAGAAGGCATGGGTTTTAAGGACTGGTTGAATTAACTCAGGAGTCTTAAAAAAAATATCGACTAACCGAGAAGTCATCCTAGAAGAAAGCAGTCTGAATTAGGACTAAAGAAATTCACTGACCTTTAAGAAAAAAAGGCAAAGAAAAACGGAATGAATTCCACAAAATTCATACAATGAATGAGAAGAATAAATAATTTAGTGCATGTTTTAGGAAGCATATGTTTATTCTTACCACAAGAAGCAAAGACAATTGCATTTTCTGGAAAAGGGCCTGTTTACAAAAAAAGACATTGTGAGGGTACACGTGTAACTTTCAAATATGAAGTGACCTAAATAGTGTCATGATAACTGAAGGAGACTAGAAAGCCACCAGGCGGACTTTAACTCCGATAAGGCTCTTTTTCTGGGCACGCTGCATTAGAACCATGGAGGATGTATTCTGAAGCATGAAGCTTTGTAGGTCTCTGTAGCTATGGTGGTATGAACAGTGGAGCTGATGGTCGGCACAGTGCTTGAAGCCTGCAGGATGCTCAGGGGCCCATGCAAATGCATGGATTTATTTAAAATCCGAAGAAAAAACTCACAACTTTAGAGTCAATAAAATGTTCTAATTGTTTTTTCACATCAGTAAATATGAAATTTTTAGGGTGAATGAAATATATGACGGTGGGAGGCACTCAGCATGGCAAGGGGCCTGGGTCCCAGCTAAGTCAGGCCATGCTCTGAGGAACGATGCTCTTTTCCTTCTGCTTTTCCACATTTCAGAATCAAGTCATAGAAAAAGATTTAATGGTATTTCCAGAAACAAATTTAAGTTTCACAAACAATGCAATATATACATGATACATAATTATATAATACATATCTATATAATACATAATAGATATCTGTTATATAGATATGATACATATCTATATAATAGATATAATAGATATAATACATAAAATAGATATAATAGATATAATATAATAGATATTATATAATATATAGATATTATATCTATATAATATAATAGATATAATAGATATAATACATATCTATATAATAGATAATATATCTGTTACAATTATATATTATATATTGTATATTATCTATTATACAATTGTATATTATATATTAAAATTGACTATAGTATGTTATATAATAAAATACATATGATTACATATGTTTATATATAATTATTGTAATGCATAGCTATGGTATGATTATGTAATAATCGATATCATGACTATATTATATATGATTATTATATATTATATTAATATGGGTTATATTATTTATATGTATGACAGATTATATATAATATTTACATATAATATCATATATTTCATTATATATAATTATGATATATAATATAATATGATAGATAATATTTATCATATATTCAAGGGAGAAAAGATCAAAGGGAAAAAGTGATGTGAGGAAGGAAGCATATAATATTTATCATACATTATATATGATATATATTATGTTATATATCATAATTATATATAATGAAATATATTATACTATAATGTAACATATAATATATAATTATATATCATATAATATATATTTATCATGTTATAGATGATTATATATTGCTATTATATATTATCATGTATATTATATAATATGCAATATATAATATATAATATACAATATATAATATATAGTATATTATTATAATGTATATTATATATCATATAATGTATATAATATATGATGCATAATATACACAATATAAAATATAATAATATATATCATATATAATACAAAATATGACAAATATTGTTATATTATATATGAAGAAATATATAATATAACATATAATATCATGTATATGATTATATATTATATTATATCATAATTACATGCAATTAATATATTATATATAATTAGTATTTTATATTATATATTAATTATAACATATAATTAATATAAGCATATAATGTATAACATAATTACTATGAAAATATATAAAAATATATAATACTATAATTCTATTAAATGTTAATTTAATGAATACATTTAATATAAATATATATATGGTGAAGAGGTTGAAGGTGAGATAAGATTTGGCAAAATCGTAAGGGCGCTAAAATTCACCTTAGTGGACAATCAAAAAATGTTTCAAATGTAAAAATGTATTATTTTGAGTTTAAAAGTTAATCAGTAAAGCTTAATAAGTACCTTTATTTGCAGTATTGCAGTAGACAAAGCAATCCCCCTCTAAATATGTCCTTGTTCAAATCCCCCAACATTGTGACTATATTAGCTTACATGGCAAAAGGGACTTTAAAGGTGTCTTAAGTCAAGGATTTTGAGGTGGAACTATCATCCCATGGGTCCCTGTGAGAGAGACAGGAGGTTTAGGGGGAAAAAGTGACATGAGGAAGGAAGCTTAGTTTGCAGTGGTGCATTTTGATGGTGGAGGAAGGGGCCAGGAACAACGGAATGCAGCTGTCATCTAGAAGCTGACAAAAGGATGGAAAGAGACTTTCCTTTGGAACCTTCAGAAGGAATGCAGCTTTGACAACTACATTTAGCCCAGTGAGATTCATTCCAAACTTCAGACCGGTAGAACAGTAAGATAATACATTTGTGTTGATTTAAGCCACTAAGTATATGGTTATTTCTTATAGCAGAAATAGAAAACTAATAAAAATGTATGCATGAATTAATGAATAGCTGAATAAATGAATGAGTGCATACATAGAGCTGATTATGAAGGTTGTGTCCATAAACAAGGACTGGTACCACCAAGTTGCCAGGTTTCTGTAATGATGTGTTTTATACATCTATTGTTTTGTTCAATTGATAACTTGCTTCTTGCCCTCTTTTTCTGCACGTTAATGTACTTTAATCATCGCTGTGTATAAGTGTACCTCACCTTATTATGCTTTGCTTTACTGTGCTTCACAGACACTGCCTTTTTTTATATATTGAAGGTTTGTGGCAACCCTGCGTCCAGCAAGTCTATAGGTACCATTTTTCCAACAGCATGGGCTCACTTTGTGTCTCTGTGTCATATTTAGGTAATTCCTGCAATATTTCAAACTTTTTCATTATTATTCTATCTACTATGGTGATCTGTGATAAATTATCTTTTATGTTACTATTGTAATTGTTTTGGGGCACCATGAACCATGTTCATATATGATGGCAAACTTAATCAATAAATGTTGTGTGTGTTCTGACTGATCCACCTACCAGCTGTTACCCTATTTCTCTTTCTCCTCAGTCTTGCCTATTCCCTGAGACACAACAAGGTTGAAATCAGGCCAATTAATAACCCTGTAATGGCCTCTGAGTGTTCAAGTGAAAAAGAAGAGTCTCATGTTTCTCACTTTAAATCAAAAGCTAGACATGATTAAGCTTAGTGATTAAGGCATAGTGAAAGCCAAGATAGGCCAAAAGCTAGGCCTCTTGAGAAACACGGTTATCTAAGTTGTTAATGCAAATAAAAAGTTATTGAAGGAATTGAAAAGTGCTACTCCAGTGAACACATGAATGATAAGAAAGTGAAACAGCCTTATTGCTGAAATGAAGATAGTTCAAGAGGTAAGGATAGAAGATCAAACCCATACAACATTCCCTTAACCAAGCCTAGTCCAGGGCAAAGTTCTAATTTTCTCCAATTCAATGAAGGCTGAGAGAGGTGAGGAAGTTGCAGAAGAAAAGTTTGAAGCTAGAAGACATGGGTTCATGAGGTTTAAAAAAGGAAGCTGTCTCTACGACATAAACATACAAGGTGCAGTAGCAAGTGCTGATGAGAAGCTGCAGCACATTATCCAGAAGGCCTAGCTAAGATCATTCATGAAGGTGGCTACACTAAACAAAAGATTTTCAGTGTAGGAGAAACAGCCTTCTGTTGGAAGAAGATGCCACCTAGGACTTTCATAGCTACAGAGAAGTCAATGTGTGGCTTCAAAGTTTCAAAGGACAGGCTGACTCTCTTGATAGGCAGCTGGTGACTTTAAGTTGAAGCCAATGCTCATTTACCATTCTGAAAATCTTGGGGTCCTTCAGAATTATGCTAAATCTACTCTACCTGTGCTCCGTAAATGGAAGAACAAAGCCTGGACAACAGTACATCTGTTTACAGCATGGTTTACTGAATATTTTAAGCCCTCCAGTACATCTGTTTACAGCATGGTTTACTGAATATTTTAAACCACTCAGGGAAAAAAAAAAAAAAGATTTCTTTGAAAATACTTCTGCTCATTGACAATTCACTTGGTAACCCAAGAGCTCTGATGGAGACATATGAGGAGATTTATGTTGTTTTCATGCCTACTAACACAACATCAATTCTGCAGTCCATAGCTTATGGAGTAATTTTGACTTTTAATTCATATTATTTAAGAAATAGATCTTATAACGCTATAGCTACCATAGACAGTGATTCATCTGTTGGATCTGGTCAAAGTAAATTGAACTCCTTCTGGAAAAGATTTACCATCTTAGATGCTATTAAGAACTTTTGTGATTCATGGGAGGAGGTCAGCCTACCAACATCAACAGAAGTTTGGAAAAAGTTGATTCCAACCCTCATAGGTGATTTTGGGGGGTTCAAAGCTTAAGTGGAGGAAGTAACGGTAGATGTGGCAGAAACAGCAACAGAACTAAAATTAGAAGTGGAGCCTGAAGATGGGACTGAATTGCTGCAATCTCATATCAAACCTGAATGAAACAGGAGTTGCTTCTTATGGATGAGCAAAGAAAGTGATCTCTTCAGATGGTGAACATGCTGTGAACATTGTTGAAACAACAATAAAGGGTTTAGAATATGACAGGAATTTAGTTGATAAAGCAGAGGCAGAATTTGAGAGAACTGACTCCAATTGTGAAAGAAGTTCTACTGTGGGTAAAATAATATCAAACAACATCAAATGCTACAGAGAAATCTTTCCTGCAAAAAGGTTATGTGACTTGCTGAAGGCTCAGATAATCATTAGCATTTGGGCAATAAAGTATTTTTAATTAAGGTATGTACTTTGTTATTTAGATCTAATGCTATTGTACAATTAATAGGCTACGGTACATAAATTTTATATGTACCAAGAAACCAAAAAATTCATGTGACTTGCTTTAATTGCAATAGTCACTTTATTGTTGTGGTCTGGAACTGAACCTGCAATCTCTCCAAGGTATGCCTATACATTCATTTAAACTAGCTGAAGGCAACAAAGAGAAGATTCTCCTCTTGGTACTTGTTTTAAAACATTTTATTAGATGATTTTTGGATTTTGAGTATACATTCCTGGCCCATTACATAACAGGAGAATGTTTTCTTAATATTACCAGAATTTCCCCTAATCAGAGCTCCAAACCACATATTGGCCACTTTACAAGAAACAAGAGCCAGCCACTTGACATCTCTAGTTGAAAGCCAATACCAGATTTTGGCAGTTCCACAGCCACCTTTTATTAATTTAAAATGGGGGTGAGCGAAACATTTTAAGACCATGACTGTGGGTCAATTCCCCGGGAAGATGCTCATTTAGAATGCTCCAGATACGCTGTGATGTTAAACTTCAATATTCTAAGAAGTTTTTCAAATATATTTTATAGTAGTTGCAGATTCTACCTTATAGTTTAAACTGGGTCTTGCTAGTCTCATAAAAACTGAAATAGAAAAAGACACAAGTATAAAATACAATTCTAGTTATGACCCACGATGATAGTTTTACTGTAGATTCATATTGAAATCAACTGGGGAAGCTTTAAGAAATGGAGACATCATCTTCCCCAAACTCTTCCACCCTCTGCCTGCATTGAATTAGAATCTCTGGGGATGGTGCTCTACCAATAGCATTTGTAAAAACAACTCCTTTTAGTTGATTCCAATGGGGAGTCCAGCTAAAGAAAAATTCTCCTTAGGCACCTCAGCTATTAAGATCCTACACATGTGACATGTTATTCAGTGAGTATTGGACTATCTGGCCAAATGGTTCATGATATCTGAAATACTGTCGACATTTGCCTCACTCCTGTCAGCTGAGAACTGTCCCTTATTCTTAATATTTTGCCTTTAACTTGACACATGCTCCATCAGTGTTGTTATAGATATGACTAAATCCTACTCTAAAATTTACCCTTGGAAGTGATTCATAATCACATAATGAATATCTCTGGGCCTATTTAAAACTGTAAGATCGTACCACCTTAAGACCACAGCAAAGCTAAAATCAGGCATACAGGTCAATGTTGTTAAAATTTCTTTGTAGTGCAAGGGTTTTCAAATATTCTGTTCAGTTAAAAACTCATGAAACTATCTGGATTCCTTTCAAATTTCATTTTCCAAATCAATTGGGCCTTCTCTTGAATCAACAGAATTGAACAAGTATTACAGAGAAGTAAAGTTTATTTTCAATTATAGGGACTTGTAAAAATGTGTTTCAACCTAATAGTTTCCCATTTTCGTCCATCTTCTCCAAATAGTTAATTACTTTCTGGATTTTGGAATATTTTTCTCCATGATAAAATCATCTTGACAGTGCTGTTTTTTGCAGACATTTCAGTGTGGGTTTCTTATTTAATTGGGTGACTTTCTCATGTCTTTCTAATCTCTCTCAGCATTGGCATAGTTGAGATTATTTAAATTCTAAAAAACTATTTATCCTTTAATTAAATATTACTTTATTACAAAAAAGTAATATCTACCATTACTTTTAATGGCAAAACCACAATTACTTTTGCATCAACCAAATAAAATTTGTTTATATTGCATGCAACATATTTTGAAATATGTATACATTATGGAATGGTTCAACTGGGGTAATTAACATATGTATTATTATGAACATATATTTTATTATATGAAATATAACTTATTATTTCTTGTGAGAACATTTAAAATATACTCTCTTAACAATTTTCAGGAATGCAATACCCTGTTATTAACTATAGTCACCCTGTTTTCCAATAGATCTCTTGAACTTATTCCTTCGAACTGAAGTTTCGTATATTCTGACTTAATGGTACTATAATGAAACTGTACCTATAGGAATTGTGAACAAGAGCTAATCATATGTTTGAAAATTTTCAAGACCTAATTAGATGTTTTCAGAAAATTTCCAAACATTTGAAAATGTAGATCTTGATCCTGGTTCTTATAGGTGCAGTTTGAATCATAGTTCCATTAAAGTGAGCATTCCACATTACTGGAAAAGATCAAAGGAGTCTTCTTTATGTGTATTTATTTTCTCCCCTCCATCCTTCTCTCTGGAAAGTATTAGCAAAGTATTACTTTGTGTGTGTGTGTGTGTAGCATTTACTTAAACATTTTTAAGTTAGGGACAGACTTAATGGCAATATGTCCCATTTGAGTATTGTTATTTAAGGCTCTCTAGGGTTGATTCTTCTGAACTTTACCACCCAAAGTTACTTCAAATAGTCCTAGATGGCCGGGTCCACTGCTACGTGATTCCCAAGGAGGGACTAAAGAAGGTAGAGATCATAAGGTTTAGCAACATTTTTCATCATAATCCAGTTCCAAATCTTCATTTGAAATTTATATGGCATTTTCTTCCTCTTCACTGGGTTTTCACTTTATATTTAATTCTTTCAGGAGATGACAGTAATGTGCTTCCACTCCAAAGCCGTTGCCAAAAAGAAAAAAATGATTGTTTTCATGAGCATCATGAGGCAGAATCTTTTATTTTTCTTATTTCAAATGAAAAGCATATATCTTTATGTATTTTGCAGGCTTACATCTCAGGGAAAGAATATGTAATTATTTCTTCAATTGCTGACTTAATTTTTCTACTTTTGTTTACTACAATATACCGAAGTCTGTGTATCTTTTTAAAATAAAATAAATCTGTGAAACGGCGATATTGCATTAAATATATTGAAGTACAAAACACTCTCAGTAGACCATGGGAAGGATTACAAATTACACTCAGATATCTGAAGAGTAGAATCAGCAACTGTGTATGTGTCTTACCGCTGTATACACATCTCCAGCTGAACACAGGCACACATTTTGCCTTATATCCTTATAAGAAAAAATATAAAAAATAACAAAAAATAAACCAATTACAATACTTGGCATTGTATTCTCTCCATATTAGACATTATTTGCCTCAATGGTGGTTCCTGTAAATGCCCATCTTTTGCTGTTCCAGGAGGTACGAATAACTATGACCACAAAACATAAAACAGGAGCCCATTTGGTAAAACCTATGCATATTTTAAAATAGAGGAGAAAGACATCTAAATGCTCACAAACCTTAATTATGGCAGGGCATGGATGATTTTCTGATTCCTCTCCTTACCTTTATTTAACTATCAGGGGTCACTTTTATTTTTTATTTTTTGAGGCAGAGTCTTGCTCTGTCACCCAGGCTGGAGTGTAGTGACGTGATCTCAGCTCACAGCAACCTCTGCCTCCTGCATTCAAGCGATTCTCTCACCTTAGCCTCCCGAGTAGCTGGGATTACAGGCATCTGCCACCACACCCGGCTAATTTTTGTATTTTTAGTAGAGATGGGGTTTCACCATGTTGGCCAGGCTGGTCTCGAACTCCTGAACACAGGTGATCCACCTGCCTCACTCAGCCTCCCAAAGTGCAGGAATTACATGTGTGAGCCACAGTGCCCGGCCAACAGTCATTTTTAATGAGACGAAATATTTTTTGTAGAAAGCACCAGGAATGACGGCTATGTGTTTAAGTAGCATATGTTCAGCATGTGAGACATCAGCTTCATCTACTGCTCTTACAATTACCAGAATTGTCTAGTTCACAAAATTGAGCCATGACTCTTGAAATTGCCATTATACATAGGTGATCTAAATATCCCTGCATGGATACAGTACACTATTGACCCATTATTTGATAGTATCTCTAACGTTTTCCAAATGGAAGGGGAGAAAGTTCTACAATGTCTTCAGATTCTCTGGGTTTTTTGATTCAGGTTGTTGTTTTTCTTTTGTTTTTCTGAATTCCAAATGTCTAGGATCCAATATTATATGTGTAGACTTCACAATCTTACAGAAATATCAGTGAGAGATTATAATGGACCATTTAAGTTTCATAAATAAGAATAAAAATATTATTCTGGTGTTTTGATTAATTAATAGAATGGTTAATCTTCTTATGCATTACATTTTAAAAAAATAACATCACAGCTGGTCAATTTACTTTAAAAATAATTCAAAGAAAATTAGAGAAATCAAAAATCAAAGCAAACTTAAAGTATCATTTTAGATCCAATAAATGATCCAAATAGTTTAAAAAGAGATATATTTCAGGGGGATAGTGGGAGAGGAAAATGCCATAACAGTTTTGGAAAGAAATATTTTAAGAACCATAAAGAAAACATTGAACATAATTAATTGGGCACTTACCATATATTGACACTAAACCGAATATTTTATTTATAAACAGTCCTAATAACATTCCTATTAGAGAGGTGTGTCTGCACCCACTTTAATAAGAAGAACACTGAAGTTGAAAAGGCTAAATAATTAGTTGAGGTCACACATTGGTGGAGGGATGAGATGAAGCTGAAAGGAGGGCCTTTCCTTATTGATGGGCTCCTCTGTCCTGAACCATGCTGTTCTAGCCATGGTTTTGAAACATTAATCACAGAAATCTCCTTCCTAAACCTTTCTCAAAAAGAAATCATTTCAACTAACCAGAAGATATGTGTATGAATATATTCGTGACAGTAAAAATTACAAAGTGCATAAAAAAGAGATTCATAGAAAAGGTTCTGGAATGTTGATCAAAATACAAGGATTAATTTATAATTTATCATTCTGAAGCCTATTTGTCATTATGGAAAATGATGCCAACATAGTGTTAAATGAAGACACAGGCAAAAATATTTCATAAAGAATATAATTTCTAGTATTTAAAACATAATTCCAAATTAATATTTAAAAATCATTAAAAAGTGATCTTAGGGTGTGAGAACAATGATGTTTTTAAATTTAAATATTCTGTAACTGACGTTGAACTTACTACTGTGAATTGTGTGCAGTTTGAACTTAATGAACATCTTCAAAGAGTATAATTTAGACGTGATTTTAAAAAAACTGTGATCCATTCAGTCTGCAATCATATAATGGAAAAAATGAAACGTCATTCATATATGATTTTTCCATTTGACATGGCCTAGAGAAAATATGAGCTATCTTCTGCTATAAACAACTTCTACATTCTTGGAGCTGTCAGGGTAACATCTCTGAACGTAGGTTTCCTTACCTGAAAAATGATGAGTTTGGAGGACACAATCTCTTAACTTGTCTTCAGTAGTAATAGTTTATGAATTTGTAAGTGCTAGGAAGAAAAAAGAAAATAAGAAGCAAATTCATTGGCATGGCACTATGGGTGATAATACGAGGATAGTTTCAGAATGATAACTGACATCATCAAAAACATTGAAATTGGAAAATTTCAGCTACAGATAAATTAAGTATCTCTCTATAGATCTATATAGTAAAATGAAGTAGCCAAGCTATCAATTTTGTGATATATGCAGCATTTTAAACAGGGGATTATTAGGACTAAATTTTCAGCCCATTAGTGACGGATTAATGGCATAGCTTGCTTCCAAGGGGAACTCTTAAGGACCCTATGAACTCTCACCTCCACAAAAAAGAGATGGGGCTTGCAGGTGGCCTGGTTTGTGTGGCAAAGTTGATGTGCAGATAACTCCCATGAAGCACTGCTAATCTCTCCTCAAAATGTGGCCAAATAAATCAAGAATGCTCTCAGTGGTCATCTTTTCCCCTCTCTTTCTGTGCCTCCTTCTATTGCACTTCACTTCCCCATCTCTCCCCTCCCTTCTGTAGGATCCAATCTTATTATAATATCCTATCCAGGACTCTAGGTGCTCAAGTTTTTCCTTTACCCACACAAGTTTTGCTCTACATAAGTTAGTCCTCAGAATGTATTTGGTCAGGAGTTTCCTGCTGACTGATTGAAACATATAAACCCTGTCTTCATGTTTCAAGTGACCTCTTGCGGAGGAGGTTTATCTTGAGTCAGGGTGCTTGACCTAAGTTATTATGAAGAAAGAGAGAGAGAGAGAGGAGAGAGAGAGAGAGGAAGAGGAAGAGGAAGAGGGAGGAAGGAAGGAAGGGGAAGAAAGGAAAGAAGGAAGGAAGGGAAAGAAGGGCAAGCAGGGGAAGGGAGAAAGGAAGGAAGGAGAGGAGGGAGGAAGGGGCAGAAGGAAAGAAGAGAGGAAGTAAAGAAAGTAGCATTGAAAAAAGATGCTTGCACAAGAATGTTTATAGCAGCACAATTTGCAATTGCAAAAATGTGAAACCAGCCCAGAGCCCATCAATCACTGAATGGATAAATAAATTGCGATATATATATATATATAAAATATACATATGATGGAATACTACTCAGCCATAAAAAGGAATGGATTAACGGCATTCACAGCAACCTGGATGGGATTGGATAGTATTATTCTAAGTGAAGTAACTCAGAAATGGAAAACCAAACATCGTATGTTCTCACTCATAAGTGGGAGCTAAGTTTTGAAGATGCAAAGGCAAAATAATGATATAATGGACTTTGGGGATTCAAGGGAAAATGGTGGGAAGGGGGTGAGGGATAAAGAACTACTAATTGGGTTCAATGTATACTGCTCGGATGATGGCTACACCAAAATCTCACAAATCACCACTAAAGAACTTATTCATGTAACCAACTACCACCTGTTCTCCAAAAACCTACAGAAATTAAAAAAAAAGGGGGGGGTGCCCAAGATAGCCGAATAGGAAGAACAGCTGCAGCCTCCAGCTCCCAGTGTGAGCGACACAAAAGACTGGTGATTTCTGCATTTTCACTGAGGTACTGGGTTCATCTCACTGGGGCATGTTGGACAGTCGGTGCTGATCAGCGGGTGCAGCCCGACCAGCGAGAGCTGAAGCAGGGTGAGGCATTGCCTCACCTGGGAAGTGCAAGGGGGAAGGGAATTCCTTTTCCTAACCAAGGGAAACTGAGACACACAACACCTGGAAAATCGGGTAACTCCCACCCTAATACTGCACTTTACCAAGGGTCTTAGCAAACGGCACACCAGGAGATTATATCCCACAACTGGCCCAGAGGGTCCCAAGCCCACAGAGCCTCCCTCATTGCTAGCACAGCAGTCGGAGATCTAACTGCAAGGCGGCAGTGAGGCTGGGGGAGGGGCGCCCACCATTGCTGAGGCTTAGGTAGGTAAACAAAGCCTCTGGGAAGCTTGAATTGGGTGGAGCCCACCTCAGCTCAAGGAGGCCTGCCTGCCTCTGTAGACTCCACCTCTGGGGACAGGGCATAGCTAAACAAAAAGCAGCAGAAACCTCTGCAGATGTAAATGTCCTTGTCTGACAGCTTTGAAGAGAGCAGTGATTGACCCAGCACAGAGGTTGAGATCTGAGAATGGACAGACTGCCTGCTCAAGTGGGTCCCTGACCCCTGAGTAGCCTAACTGGGAGACATCCCACACTAGGTGCAGACCGACACCTCACACCTCACATGGCTGGGTACACCTCTGAGACGAAGCTTCCAGAGCAAGAATCAGACAGCAACACTCACTGTTCAGCAACACTCGCTGTTCAGCAATATTCTATCTTCTGCAGCCTCCGCTGCTGATACCCAGGCAAACAGGGTCTGGAGTGGACCTCAAGCAAACTCCAACAGACCTGCAGCTGAGGGTACTGACTGTAAGAAGGAAAACTAACAAACAGAAAGGATACCCACACCAAAATGCCATCAGTACATCACCATCATCAAAGACCAAAGGCAGATAAAACCACAAAGATGGGGGAAAAGCAGTGCAGAAAAGCTGGAAATTCAAAAAATCAGAGCACATCTCCCCCTCCAAAGGAATGCAGCTCATTGCCAGCAATGGAACAAAGCTGGACGGAGAATGACTTTGACGAGTTAGGAGAAGAAGGCTTCAGTCGATCAAACTTCTCAGAGCTAAAGGAGGAACTACGTAACCAGCACAAGGAAACTAAAAACCTTGAAAAAAGAATGGATGAATGCATTGCCAAGACAATCCTAAGCCAAAAGAATAAAGCTGGAGGCATCACGCTACCTGACTTCAAACTATACTATAAGGCTACAGTAACCAAAACAGTATGGTACTGGTACCAAAACAGAGATATAGACCAATGGAACAGAACAGAGTCCTCAGAAATAATACCAGACATCTACAGCCATCTGATCTTTGACAAACCTGACAAAAACAAGAAATGGGGAAAAGATTCCCTATTTAATAAATGGTGCTAGGAAAATTGGCTAGCCATAAGTAGAAAGCTGAAACTGGATCCTTTCCCTACTCCTTATACAAAAATTAATTTAAGATGGATTAGAGACTTAAATGTTAGACCTAAAACTATAAAAACCATAGAAGAAAACCTAGGTAATACCATTCAGGACATCGGTATGGGCAAGGACTTCATGTCTAAAACACCAAAAGCAACGGCAACAAAAGCCAAAATTGACAAATGGGATCTAATTAAACTAAAGAGCTTCTGCACAGCAAAAGAGACTACCATCAGAGTGAACAGGCAACCTACAGAATGGGAGGAAATTTTTGCAATCTACTCATCTGACAAAGGGCTAATATCCAGAACCTACAAAGAACTCAAACAAATTTACAAGAAAAAAAACAAACAACCCCATCAAAAAGTGGGCAAAGGATATGAACAGACACTTCTCAAAAGAAGACATTCATACAGCTAGCAGACACATGAAAAAATGCTCATCATCACTCGCCTCACAGAAATGCAAATCAAAACCATAATGAGATACCATCTCACACCAGTTAGAATGGCAATCATTAAAAAATCAGGAAACAACAGGTGCTAGAGAGGATGTGGAGAAATAGGAACACTTTTACACTGTTGGTGGGACTGTAAACTAGTTCAACCATTGTGGAAAACAGTGTGGCGATTCCTCAAGGATCTAGAACTAGAAATACCATTTGACCCAGCCATCCCATTACTGGGTATATACCCAAAGGATTATAAATTATGGTGCTATAAAGACACATGCACACGTATGTTTATTGCAGCACTACTCACAATAGCAAAGACTTGGAACCAACCCAAATGTCCATCAGTGACAGACTAGATTAAGAAAATGTGGCACATATACACCATGGAATACTATGCAGCCATAAAAAAGGATGAGTTTGTGTCCTTTGTAGTGACATGGATGCAGCTGGAAACCATCATTCTCAGCAAACTATCTCAAGAACAGAAAATCAAACCCCGCATGTTCTCACTCATAGATGGGAATTGAACAATGAGATCACTTGGACACAGGAAGGGGAACATCACACACCGGGGCCTACTGTGGGGAGTGGGGAGGGGGAGGGATAGCATTAGGAGATATACCTAATGTAAATAATGAGTTAATGGGTGCAGCACACCAACATGGCACATGTATACATATGTAACAAACCTGCATGTTGTGCACATGTACTGTAGAACTTAAAGTATAAAAAAAAGGAAAAAAGAAAAAGAAAATCCTGCTTGGTTTCCAAGGAATGGAAAAGCAAATAAAAGCAAATAAGCAAATAAAACAAGCCAACAGAAGTATAAAAATAGCATTTTTAATTCCTAGAAATTGTTAATAGTCATTTTAGAATTTTTATGAATTAATTGATAAGAGACCTTTCTATAAAGGTCAAAGGTTAACGATGAGAAAATATTTACCTTGAAGATATCAGAAAGGCACTAGTTAGGTCTCATAGCAAAGTCATTTGAGGTATTTATCCAGTTTTTTTTTTAATTATGAAAGTGAATTATTTACTTTCCAATATGATTGCTCATCTGCTAGATTCTACTTAAAGCTCATGATGGTTAATTTTTAATTTATTCACACATCCCTACCAAGCACCATTCCTTATTTCTACTCTTTTTCAGAAAATAAAAATTAAGAAGTTGTGTGTACTCACTATTTCCATTCTTTTCTCCCCACTCTTTTTTAAAACTATTTTTTTTTCAGGCTTTCCACCGAATACTCCATCAAAACTGTCTTTTTCCAGGTCACCGACAACTTCCACATCATTAATTTTTTGGTCACTTCTCAATCTTCACTTACTTAGCAGTATTTGATACTGTTGATTCTGTTCAAATTGTCTTATAATTCCATTATAACTACAGTAATAATTCAGCTGAAATTATAAGCATGTGAAATTACTTAGCTCCCCATTTAAAATGACAATCACAAAACCCATTTTATATTCCAGAAGACAAATATCTTTAAGCACTATAAATTCCTATAAATATGAAAATTTCCTAATGGACATGTCAATTGCATGTCGACAGTGAACTTCCACAGCTATTGCAAAATCATCTTAATCTATGTCAATAGAAACTTTTACCAGTAGGTAGGTTCCCTGGCCCTTTGCAACTTAAAATCAGGCACTGAAAGGAAAAGATGATGATGAGTTTTTGGTGCCCCGGGGGATGAATTTTGTACATAGATTATACAGAAGTTACTTTGATTTTAAATATTAATATTCAATTTATTATGGTTATAAATTCAAAATACCGGTTTGCCTTAATCACCCTTATGCTTTTAATTTGCATCATAAATATTATTTTAAATAGAAATCTAGGACATTTTATAATTACCTTTAAAGGAGATTTTTAATTATGTCTACATTAACAAGTGTAATTATTTAGCATGCATTAAATGTTTTAAGCCTCACTTAATATGTTAAGCTTCCTTCAATTTTTGATTACTAAACATACTTTCTCAGACACTTAAACTATTCTTGCAAATTTAATAAATGCAATATATAGATGTATGCACATGCACACACAGTGACCAGAAAAGTGTGGCATGACATTGCGGATGGAGATGTATCATCCAGGATGAATTTTTCCAAATCCCCTTTGCTGTGTTAAACCCCTTTTTTGTAGTCAGTTGTTATATATGCAAACACTAAAAAGGGAACAGTCCATAGCCTACGCACCTGTGTTCAAGTTGCACATTAACTAAACATGCAAGTCAAGTTCATGATATTCATGCCAAGCAGAAACACCAAGTGATAGATGTTACTTATCTATAAGCAGCATCCTTCTCTTTTGAATACTTTTTTTTTTTTTTTAATTTATTTATTATTATTATACTTTAAGTTGTAGGGTACATGTGCATAACGTGCAGGTTTGTTACATATGTATACTTGTGCCATGTTGGTGTGCTGCACCCATCAACTTGTCGTTTACATCAGGTATAACTCCCAATGCAATCCCTCCCCCCTCCCCCCTCCCCATGACAGGCCCCTGTGTGTGATGTTCCCCTTCCTGAGTCCAAGTGATCTCATTGTTCAGTTCCCACCTATGAGTGAGAACATGCGGTGTTTGGTTTTCTGTTCTTGTGATAGATTGCTAAGAATGATGGTTTCCAGCTGCATCCATGTCCCTACAAAGGACACAAACTCATCCTTTTTGATGGCTGCATAGTATTCCATGGTGTATATGTGCCACATTTTCTTAATCCAATCTGTCACTGATGGACATTTGGGTTGATTCCAAGTCTTTGCTATTGTGAATAGTGCTGCAATAAACATACGAGTGCATGTGTCTTTATAGCAGCATAATTTATAATCCTTTGGGTATATACCCAGTAATGGGATGGCTGGGTCATATGGTACATCTAGTTCTAGATCCTTGAGGAATCGCCATACTGTTTTCCATAATGGTTGAACTAGTTTACAATCCCACCAACAGTGTAAAAGTGTTCCTATTTCTCCACATCCTCTCCAGCACCTGTTGTTTCCTGACTTTTTTAATGTTCATCCATTACAACCACAGCTTATATAGATACTTAAGACATCTAATATGATTCTGTGTGGCCAAACAGTGTGCCTCATTCTAACATCACAGCTTCTAAGGGTACCCTTTTAGTGGCCACAATCCACATGTGTCCTGCTGAATTAATCAACTCTTTCTGGTATTGGATGAGAGTTAAAATTTCCCCTCTTACCTTGATGGTTTACAAACTGTGCAGGCTAAGTTGGTGCCCATACCTCTCAGTGTAATATTGAGAGGTTCTAAATAATAGTAAAAAGTAATTCTAATATCTTGCCCTACATGAAAGAATTATCTTGACACATTTTCAACAGAAGCCAAGAATAAGTGTTTTCAGCATTCTGAAAAGTAATTTCAGAATTTTGAGTTTGTGTAGTGGCCTAGATGTAAATTTATTTTTAAATGATTGAATTTCATCTTGTCTGAAGACTAAAATAACAGGAAATAACTAAGAGGCTGAGAAATAAATTTATAACAGGGTAACTTACATAAGTTTCACATTAACGTTTGAGGAGCATGGTATGATTTTTAACATCCTCAATTATAGTTGAAAACTAAATAAGTCTTCTATATTAGTAGCCTCAAGCTCTCTGACAGCAGATACCTTCAATTACAAACTCTTACCTCAATTTGCCTTCTTAGGGACACTGATTATATTGCATGTAGGTCTTCCAACAAAGACCACTTTAAAAACATCAAACCATGACACTTAACCCTTTCATTTCAGTTCAATATTTATTATATTATCTTCATTTTATCTACCTTGAGGTTGCCACCATGTAAATCTCCATTTCACTCATTGTTTCAATAAATATTCTCTGAGTGTATAGTATGTGTCAGTCTCTGAGCTAAAATAAGTGTATTATGGTGGTGACATAGGCATAAAACTTTTTTAAATGAAAATAACCGTAAAGATTTAATTTATTCTCAATTTTTCAGACAAGAACATGCTTAAAGTATATACATTCAAGACTTCCAACTCTTCCCTTATGGTCATCCCTAATAGACTTCTATTACATGGTTTTATGCAAGAATTTATGTCCCATTCTCTTTGTAACTGATGACCTCATGACTTTATCTTTGATGTAACTTTAGTTTTTCTTATTTTCATCTTTAGAGACAGTATTCTCAGTGCAGTTTTCAACTGACTAGTCTACAAAGGATTTATTGTCCAAGTTATCAATCATTACACTGCTGGAGTCTGAGTGGTTTCTTGAACTTTTTCAAATAGCATGAAAATTTCACTATTAATGTTGGATTTATATTGACTATCATATTGTAGCCATTATGAATTTCAAATAAATTATTATGAAAAAAATAATTTGCACTAATTTATATAAAGTTTGTGTAATTTTTTTTCTGACATATTTGTGTCTGAAAACTGTGAGACGACAAGATGCTGTTTTTCCAATACCAGTTATATGTTGAAAAGTAATTCTGTTCTTTAACCACTTAAAGTTATAACTTTCCAGGAATTTAAAGGTCCTCATTCCTAGAACTGTTCAAAGTTGGATATACATATAACAGGGATATAACAGAAAATTTCCAAACAAAGGCATTGATTTAGTTTAGAAAATTTTTAACATTTCTTCAAGTGTTCATATGTTCTAAAGTTCTGTGAGTCTAAGAATTTGTGTTTTTACTTGATTTACGCTGTGAGTCTTCCTTAAGAATGAAAGTTCTCCCCTTTATCTTTAGGGATCCAATAAACACAAAACCGAGGACTTAGAGATTTTACTGTTGATATTTTACTGATAGAATTACCTTCTGCACAGTTAGTGCACATCTATACAAACAGATTTATTTAAAAGGCTGATAATTTTCCACTTAATTATTTGTTTGTTTTTAACAATGATCCTGCTTATGTGGAAAATGTAGGAATTTTGTTTTTACAAAGAGGCCAAAGGCAAGCAGATGATATTTAGTACCTCTCTTTGTTATTTCTTAAGATTTGTTACTGAAATATTTCAATGTTATGTAGTAGAGTAACTTTGTTAGTTCTTATAAATTTTTCTTATGAATTTCTTAAGAATAACTTTATCTCTCATGCAGTACATTGCAGCTAGCCAGGGTGGAAGCCGAGGATAACAAATTAGTAGTCAGCACTCTGTCTTCAGAGCATGTAAGTTAAGAAAATGTGTGGTTTCTCATATTGCAGAAAATCCAAACATCTTTGGAGAAACAAGTGAGTTTCAATGGTCAAAAATATATAGGAAGTCTAAATAAATAAACAAAAAATAGCAAGTTTCACAGGAATCACAATTTAGACTTAAAATACTGGCCCCTTAGTAATATGGTAAAAACAGTTACCTATCTTATCTCTCTGATTGTCAAGATGAAAGAGGGTGTGGAGGGGGAGAAGTAAGATGGAGAGAGAAGGAAAGAAACAGGGAAAGGGAATGAGAGATGAAAAGGAAAGATGGAGAGAGAGACACGCAAACAGAAACAGAGGGACACACACACACACAGACTGATTTTATCAGGGATCGAAACATCATAGGGAGAATGTTTTAAAGTCACCCTGTATGAATAACACACATTTGATGGGAAGTGATTCTGTACATCACTGTAACATTTACTCAGATCACAGAAATGAACCAGCACCTCCTCAATGATGAATCATTAATTACTTAATTTAGTAACTTAAATCATTAATGACTTAATTTAATTTTAAATGTTTTATCCCCAAAAATAACTAAAATGGATGTTAAAAACTTAACCGACTTTAACAACTAAATTAAATGTTAAAGCTGGTTATACATCTGTGTCAAGTTCCTTACCTATTCCCACCTCCATTCATAGGCACCTCAAATGGATGTGAAACATATTTAATGAATGGGCAGCATACATTTAAACTATTTGTAACATATATTTGGTAGTGAGTGATCCTATAATACAGGTTGCATGTTTCTTGTTACAAAAATGTCCATATAAAACCTCTGAAAAATTCTAAAAACAAAGTTTGTTCATTGAATCACCAAAGGTTGTTGAGCAGTGGGGATAAAAAAGTTAAAAACGAGCACATCGGACCTATAAACAAATCACTGCAGTCTCAACAGAAAGATCTACTACTGATCCATGTTTCTCTATATCTCTATAATCTATCTATCTGTCTGTCTATCTGCCTGTCTATCTATCTATCTATCTATCTATCTACCTACCTATCTATCTATCTATCTATCTATCTATCTATCTATCTATCTAATCTATCATCTATTTACTCTATCTATCTATCTATCTATCTATCTATCTATCTAATCTGTCATCTATATATCCATCCTATCTATCCATCTAAGCTATCCTATCTATCTATCTATCTATCTATCTATCTATCTATCTATCTATCTCTCTCTCTATGTATTATGTATCCATACATTTTTATCTATAAATCTATCATCTATCCATCCATCTTATCTATCAATCCATCCATCCATAGCTATCTACCTGCCTATCTACCTATCTGTCTACCTACCTATATATATCAAGATTGTAAAGGCACAGAGGGGAGTGAGGTTAGGCTTCAGCATGCTAGTGACAAATAGGCTTTTTCCATGCAGATAAAGATGGAAGTAGGCCAGGCACGGTGGCTCACGCCTGTAATCCCAGCACTTTGGAAGGCCGAGGCGGGCATATCACAAGGTCAGGAGATCGAGATCATCCTGGCTAACACACTGTGAAACCCCATCTCTACTAAAAATACAAAAAAATTAGCCGGGCGAGGTGGCGGGCGCCTGTAGTCCCAGCTACTCGGGAGGCTGAGGCAGGAGAATGGTGTGAATCCGGGAGGCGGAGCTGGCAGTGAGCCGAGACTGAGCCACTGCACTCCAGCCTGGGCGACAGAGAGAGACTCCGTCTCAGAACAAAACAAACCAAACAAACAAAAACAAAACGATGGAAGTTTATTTCCGGCAGAGGAAACAGCATCTACAAAGCTACTTAGATACTGTCTTGCTTGAGGTTAGGCATGCTAACTTGGTAGTGAAGAAGTTTGCTTGTTAACTGTGGTGGTGTAATCCGGCCCAACACTTGGTGTTTATTATTTTCCAAGTTTCTTCCTTCTTTTTTAAAAATTATTTTTTTCTAACGGACAAATAAAAATTGTATATATTTGTGGTGTACAACATGTTGCTTTGAAATGTGTGTACATTGTGGAATGGCTAAATTGAGCTAATTAACATATGTGTTATCTCACATACCTATCAAATCCTTGTGGTGAAAACATCTCAGATCTACTCTCTTAGCATTTTTAAATGATAGGATACATTTTTTTATTAACTATAGTGGCATTCTATTAAAACAATAATTTTATTATTTCATGATTTTATGGGTTAATTGAGCTTAACTAGGCAGTTCATGTATGGTATTGGCTAAAGCAGCAGTTAGTGGTAGGGGCTAGATTGGATTAAATTTGCTAGGACAGAAAATTAAAACATAATTGACTCTGGAGGTAAATTTTTAAATATAGGTTTTCTCATTAGTTCTTTATTTTGTGAGCTCAAAACCAATATACTCTCTTTTACATTTATAAAATTCATATAAAATACACTTCATATATAAAATGTATAAAATAAAATTTCTGGTTCCACTACCCAATGTTCAGACTGTTTTGCTTGATTACGCAGTAGAGGAAAGCCAGGCATGGTGACTCATGCCTGTAATCCCAGAACTTTGGGAGGCCGAGGCAGGTGGATCACTTGAGGTCAGGAGTTTGAGACCAGCCTGGCCAACATGGTGAAACCCCATCTCTACTAAAAATATAAATTTAGCTGGGCATGGTGGTGATGCACACCTGTAGTCCCAGGTACCCTGGAGGCTGAGGCAGGAGAATTGCTTGAGCCCAAGAAGGGGAGGTTACAGTGAGCTCAGATGGTGACACTGCACTCCAGCCTGGGAGACAGACTCTCTCAAAAACAAATCAAAACAACAACAACAATAACAAAACAAAGAGTAGAGGGCTACTGTCCTTTCATGTGTGTTTTAGAAAGGAGTGGAATAAAACTAGGAAAAGAAATAATTTTCATTAAGACAACTATTATACATAATCATTAAATATAGGTTTATGTAATTGGGATAAAAATTATTTGAAAAATATCAGTTGGCTGAAACCACTAAAATATTCAGGCTCAAACCATGTAGATTTATACCTCTAGAATATTAGGAAAATGGGTTGATGGAAGGAACCAGGAGTTCTGAGCACTGCAACTGAACTTAGATGATGAGTGTCTCAACGTTCCACGATTTAAGAGTGTGCTTCTTTTCACCTGCCAGATGAAATGGGTTGCTCTTTCTCCTGCCATCTGAGTAGAAGATTGCTTTCATTTTAGTCTGAGTTGAGTGAAGATCAGAAGAGCCCAGGGATAGGTCAGAGACACCACAACAGAAGTCAATAAGTCTAGAAACGCGAGGCAGTGTGTGGAGACGGCCCCGCATGGCTGCTCTGGTCTGAATGTCTGTCCCCCACCAAATCCAAATGTGGAAATCCTAACCTCCAAGGTGATGGTATTAGAAGGTGGGGCCTTTGGGAGGTAATGAGGTCATCAGGGTGGAGCCCCATGAAAGGGATGAGTGCCTTAAAAAGTAATATGCAATGGCTTGCTTTCTGCTTCCTACTCTCTGCCACTTGAGAATGCAGTAAGAAGAGCACTATGTGCAAACAAAGTGGGTCTTCACCACGCACTGCATCTGGTGGGGCCTTGATCTAGGACCTTCCAGCTCCAACACTATGAGAAATAAATGTCTGGCATTTGAGCCACCCAGTCCATGGCAGTTTGTTATAGCAGCATGTACTGACTACATCAACGGCACATATAAATTTCTCTAAAGATAGTTTTCAATGGAAAAGGGAAAACAGGCCTCGCCTGTTCTCCTTCATTAACTTCTCTTCATGAGGGCCCAGGCTTTCTTTGTGTTTAGTGAAGCCAGGTAGGCTTGTCCAAGTCAGCACTGTAGAACCGTCAAATGTCAGAAGCCAGTGAAACTCATTCATGTGTGGAGCACATCAGCAGATTGCCATGACCAAGAATATCCTCAGGGGACAAAGCTAAAAAGGCTTTACTAAGCCAGTGGCTATCCCTGCCAAGAACAGCCAAATAAGCAACAGGCCTACCTTTGTGTTATGTACTATGGTTCTATTATACATTGATGCTTTGGAAACCATGGAATAAGATTCACCAGTAGGAAAACAAAAGCATCACCAAAAGCCCTTTTGTAATGTGGTGATGGGTAGGGCGATGGATATTAAAGCCCCTACAAGAATCCTGTATCTCAGGAAAGGAGGTTCTGATGGCCGATGTGATACCTTGGTTCTTCTTAGTTTGAAAGAATTTAAATGAGAGACACACAACAAAGGAGGTGTTGCATAGAGTAATTTATTGTAAAAGAAAAATAATATGTTGAAAGTTAGGTGCAGAATGGACAGTACACCCTGAGAGAGAGAGGATTCAGGGCGGGCTGCTCGTAAGGATGAGACAGCAAAGACTGGCACTAGGGCGACTCCCTGTATGGGAGTCTTCCATGATTATTCATCAGGAGTTGGGAGAGGTGTTACGAGTAAGCATGTTCTGGGTGGTCCTCTGGGTGCACATGCGCAGTAGCTGTGCATGCTTATTCATACATCGCCTGTCTCATTAGCATCTTATATCTCCATCCAGGGGTGTGCTTTTTACTATTAAAATGAGCAAAGGATCAGTTTGAAGACAGGTAAAATCGAAATGCACATGCTCTCTAGAAGGGAAAGTCCCTATTGAAGATAGCTTAGCTTGAATGAGCTCAATGACAATGCAAATGCTGAAGTTTATTGTGTTCATTGTATGGTCACCATGGTTGCTGTGTCCCGAGAACATGGACACTTCCTTGACTACCTATCCTGCCTCAGAAGCCTGATACTTAACAATGGATGATCACATAAGCCTCGCTGCTGTCGCCAGCACCATTCTGAGCTAGCCTCTCAGCTAACACTTGGGTGGGAAGTCACGTGCAGCATGCAGGGTGCCTTCTGTTTGGCCGTCCTGGTGGTCCGCATCTCTCCACGCAGCTCTTCACAAACACAAGCTTTCATTCTGCCATTTGGTTCTCCAAGGAACACTTTGACAGTTATTTAATTTAATCTTTCTTTTTGGTCTGCATTCGACTGTGCCAGCTTATCAGTAGAGCTCCTTTAAGACAGTCAATACTTCCTCTTTGTTTCAAAAAAGTCTTCTTTACGCAATTCAGTGTAGAGAAATAAATGGATGCATTTGACACTAAGAAGGCACGTTTATCTGACTTTTATGTATCTGCTACATCAATAGAAACGGTGCTATTTTATTTGATGAATTATAATGATAGGTTGGCGATTCTTTGAAAACTAAGAAGTGAATTGTTGCTTTTGTTTGAGATAATAAGGATCAATACAGTGGATGGATTTCACCCTCATATCCATGAAGCATAGTTGCTTCTTCCTGAGCTCTTTGGATGTATTGGTCTATGTGACTCGCTTACAGCCTTATTTGACTTAGAAATCTTTGTGAGTAGCTAAGGAATGTGGCCATGTGTTTTGCTTTACTTAGTTCTTACATATGAGAAAATGGGCACCAGGTAAAGAACATCACATTCAAAGGGGCAAAGAGCTGATTTTTCTCATCCACGACAAAAAGCAAAACAGGAGGCTCATTTTTATAAAAGGATATTATCTCTTGTTATCCATAAGCAATAAGGAAATAAATTATGCCCAGGACTTTGTCATCATATCATTAATTTACAAGTATAAATGAATAACTAGATTGGTGTTACTGGTAACAATAATATAATTCTGATATGAAAAATATTAAATTAGAGAAGTAGGAAGTGGAGAAGATTTCAGCACAGAGGGCTTTGTTCTTTAAATTTAAGATGAAAAGTAAAAAAGAGCTAGGAACAGTGGCTTACACCTGCAATTCCAGCACTCTGGCAGGCTAAGTCAGGAAGACTGAGTCCAGGAAATCCTAGACAAACCTGGGAAACATAACGAGACCTCCTCTCTATGAAAAATAAACAAAAATTAGCTAGGCGTGGTGGCACACGCTTATAGTCCCAGGTACTCAGGGGGCTGGTACAGGAGAGTTGCTTGAGCCCCGGAGGCTGAGGCTGCAGCCAGCTATCATTGCACCACTGTAGTCCTGCCTGGGAGACAGCAAGACCCTGTCTCAAGAAAAAACAAAATATAAAAAAAGTAAAGAAGTAAAGAAAAGCCAATGTCATCATAAAAATGAATTTCTTTTTTGGAGGAGAATGGGAAATGGTGGGGGTCAAAGGGACAGAATCATGAAACTACACCAGATGTCATTCTGGGTTCTGTTCTGTTCTCTTGGAATAATCTTGGTGGAACCAAACCGCTCATCAATCCTGTGGTGGTTGGGGAGCTCAAAGAACCCCATTAATGCAAACAGAGCCTTAATTTGGGCTAAAAATTAAAGGTCGGTTTTGAAACGGAAGTTTCCAAGTTACAGCACACTTGCACAACTGCATCTACATAGTAGGCAGCCACTAATTGTGATGATAATCATATTGATGTAAGAAGGAGAAGCAAGTGGATGCTGAGGGGAGGAGGATGAGGTGATGGTGAAGATGTAGGACTTGCTCAGGAGAAGAGAGAGAGCAGTGTAATTGTGGACATTTACTCATGATTAGGTTAAAGGTGAACGATAATCATTGCAGTGAGCAATGCTCGCCATCCCCTAAGAGTGTCAACCTGTTTTTATACCCTATAAGAGAATCCTGCTTGACCACAGGTTTGCTCAGTTAGTTTCAAGAATGAACTGATGCTCAGAAACACAAATACTTAAAATTCAGACAAGTTATCACAGTTCACTAAATTGCAGGTCATTGGATCTCCTCAAGTGAAAATGATTGCTTTACACCAACCTCATTCAGGCTTTGGCCTGCTTTCCGCACCTATGGATGAGACAACACTTCGTTATCAGGCAAAGCCATGAAACTACATCCCTGCCAGACGGGGAGGTCAGGATGTCAGCATCACTCCGAATCCTGGTTATCAAAGGCCATGTCAATCTGCACTTTTCTTTCTCTCTCTTTCTCCAAGCCCTTAGAAGAAAAGAAGAATCCTTTATCCTGGAGGGAGATGGCACTACACTAAGATGACAGATTTGGTTTTGCTTCACCTTTGAGACTCTAAATAAGAAACCACTTGATTAACTTTGGTTCCAGGGATCTTTCAATAATTTTAAGATGGGAGCTAATGGATGGAGCTGCTGTTCTTTCCAGCAAGTTATGTCTTCCTGCATGAAGCTATATCTTCATGCATATTTACAGAATCATATCTTCATATATGGAGATGTATATGCATGTATGTTGACGGATGAATATAAATCTGTGTGTTTATTTATTTATGGAGGCATATCTCAATGTGCAGCGATATAACTATAATGTATCTCTATTTATGGAGATATATTTTCATGTATGGAAATATATTTCCTTGTGTCTTGATAAACTTAGATATGCTTTCATGTGTAGCTATATATCCTCACATAGGCAAATGTGTTTCCATGTATCTTTATGTATGGAGAGTCTACATTGCAGCAAATAAAATTCCAACCAATTAGTCACTGTCTGATGAATAATCACTTCATTTAGATGGCAACTTTAATCATTTTAATAAATGCACAGATACAACAAACGCTTTACTTAATAACTCATTATGTCTAACACTAAATTTTACATTTTAAAATAAAGCTATTTTTCATTTTCATCTGTAGAATTAATATGTAAATTCTTTCTTTTTTTTTTTTTGAGACGGAGTCTCGCTCTGTCGCCCAGGCTGGAGTGTAGTGGCACAATCTAAGCTCACTGAAATCTCCACCTCCTGAGTTGAAACGATTCTCCTGCCTCAGCCTCACAAGTAGCTGGGATTACAGGTACTCGCCGCCATGCCTGGCTAATTTTTTGTATCTTTAGTAGAGATAGGGTTTTGCCATGTTGGCCAGGCTGGTCAGGCTGGTCTCGAATGCCTGACCTCGGGTGATCTGCCCACCTTGG
Organism: Macaca nemestrina; assembly: GCF_043159975.1. NCBI lineage: Eukaryota > Metazoa > Chordata > Mammalia > Primates > Cercopithecidae > Macaca > Macaca nemestrina. The sequence continues at coordinate 152,731,448 of NC_092145.1, forward strand.
CCTCCCAAAGTGCTGGGATTACAGGCGTGAGCCGTTGTGCCTGGCCCCTTTTTCTAATTTATTTAATATTAAATATTCATATTGGTTTCTAATTATATGCAGAGTTCAGGATTCAGAGTAAATTTAATTAGATTTGTTTTACTTTTGCTGAATGTGTCTAACATCACAACACAATTTATCTCATCAATTTATTTTTATAAAATGTAATTAACTTAGAAGTATATGTAGGGGCTTTACAAAAGATTTCTCATTTGTTTCTACATGTTTTGTAACAAAATTAGAAAACATAGATATGAAAAACCAAAAGTGAAAACGTAAATGGCCACAGTTTCTTCTTTGAGAGTGAACCACTTCTTAAGATTTTACACATTTTTCTGTGAATCCAAACTATTGCCTGGGTAGTTACATATCTATAAACATGTACAATTCAAAAACTGGATCATAGTTACATGTGCTAATGGATAAACTTCCTTTTTACTACTTAGTATGATATGAGAAACATATACTCATGACAATAATAATGCATCGAGATCACTGTAATGACTACAGAGTAGTTTGTGTACCTAGTCTTTAAACTCAAAAGTTCTGGTCCTCAACTTTGAGGCAATAAAGGATTTTTTTTTTTCTAAAATGTTACATCAGATATTTTTCCTTTAATTTACCTAGTTGTCTGAAATGTTTCAATAGAAGATCCTAGAATTAGAATTTCTTGTACATTAGTTATGCTCTTTAATAATGAAGTGGCATCATTTGTCTGGGGTAATACCCGAGGTTCATGGCCTCACACCAAGGAAACTGAGGATGTGGGCACATAAGGAGTGAGTTTAAGAGTGGGAGTTTAATAGAAAAGTTCTTTTGTGCAGAGGGAATGGGTTCCGGATGGATCTCCCCTCATGCAGCAAGATGTTGGGCACAGAGGATTGGTTGGACCAGGTGTGCCATTTACATAATATGAGAAGAAGCTGGCCATACCACCCTAATCTTTTATTATGCAAATTGGGTCTCTACCTGGTCGAAGCCATGTTGCCTGCTTCTTTTACAGCACATGTGGCACACAAAGAAAAGGGAAGAGGGAATGTCTATGCTGAGTATACCTGGCTTCCAGGTATCCCTTTTCTATTGGCACAGCTGCTGGCATTCATCTATGCAAGCTTCCAGCTTGCTTATCTATGCTTGCAGCTTGATTTTTCAGGCTGCTTTTTCTTTTCTGGAAAAGCAGTGATTTGGGGCTGCTTTTAATTAAAAGGAAAACCTTACCAAGGGCTCTGTTACCCTCACTATCTGCCTAAATAATTTCTATTTAGCTCCTATATCAATAATAACTTGAATTTACTTTTTGAGATGCAAAAGCACAATGAAGAAAATAAAAAATGACTTTTAATATCCTCATCCAGATAACACTGATACTTAAAAAATAGACATATGTTTACAAAATTCATAAAGCACTAGAAAATACAAAATGACAAATTATAACCATTTGTTTTCTGTTTCACAAACTACACAGATTGAAGAGTTGGCCATATTGTAGCAGGACAAGCCACAGACAAGAACTCCTCAGACACCAAACTGTAGAAGGAAAGGGCTTTATTCAGCTGGGAGCATTGGCAGACTCAAGTCTCCAAAAACCGAGCTCCCTGAGTGAGCAATTCCTGTCCCTTTTAAGGGCATACAACTCTAAGGGTGTCCATGTGACAGAGTTGTGATCAATTGAGCAAGCAGGGGGTATGTGACTGGGGGCTGCATGCACCTGCACCTGTAATTAGAACCGAACAGAACAGGACAGGGATTTTCACAGTGCTTTTCCACACAATGTCTGTAATCTATAGATAACATAACCAATTAGGTCAGGGGTCGATCTTTAACTACTAGGTCAAGGGTGTGGTGCCGGGCTGTCTGCCTATGGGTTTCATTTCTGCCTTTTAGTTTTTACTTCTTTTTTTCTTTGGAGGTAGAAATTGGGCATAAGACAATATAAAGGGTGGTCTCCTCCCTTAATATGAGCCTATGAAAATCCAACTCATTACTCAGATGACTGTGAATATTGAAAGCACCACTCTAGGGGTGGGAGCTATCCCTAGATTAAGTCAGTTTCCTGGGAGTGACTTCCTAGTCTATTGTTCTTGAAGGGTCTTGGCTCCACTTTCCAAGCTATCATCTCTTTCCACCATTCTCTTTAGTTGCTCAATAAGAAGAAAACATGCCCTTCAAACAGACTTCTGTCTGCTTCTTGTCCACACTTAATTGGAAACTCAAGATAATCACATTTCCAGTTTGAACTAACACTTTTGTCATATAACTCTCAAAATTTCCAAGAGTCTTCTATGAATTTGATTCTATGTTAGTCCTGGAATCAAATTATTAATAGCACTTCTTTTTGAGACACACCTTCATCTGTAGACTCGGTCACTGCTTTTTTGGGTGTGTAAGGTGTGCTAGAATAATGCCTTAGCATTCAGCAGAGAGGTTCTACCAGGCTCTATCTTAACTATTTCAGAAATCTTAATATGGGACATTACTGCAACTCCCTTGCTTTGATCTTTATCCATATACTTCTGGTAGTGAACTAGATCTGATCTTTTCCCCAAGATTTTAACTTATTTTGCAAATAATCTTTAAAGAGCCTGGGGTTAAGACATATGCTCGTTTTCCAAACCTCCCATTCTCAGAATTTCTATGTTTTCTCTAAGTTCAGTCTACAAATTGACTGACCCTTCCTGCATTAATTCCTTTTATTGCAGTGCCTTCTCTCTCTCTCTCTCTCTTTTTTTTTTTTTTTTTGTTCTTGTTTTGAGACAGAATCTCGCTCTGTAGCCCAGGCTGGAGTGTAGTAGTGCGATCTTGGCTCGCTGCAACCTCTGCCTCCCACATTCCAGGGATTCTCCTGCCTCAGCCTCCCAAATAGCTAGGACTACAGGCACCTGCCACCATGCCTGGCTAATTTTTGTAGTTTTAGTACATGTGAGGTTTCACCATGTTGGCCAGGCTGGTCTTGAACTCCTGACCTCAAGTGATCCTTCCACCTTGGCCTCCCAAAGTGCTGGGATTACAGGTGTGAACCCCATGCCCAGCCTTATTGCAGTGCCTTCTCATATACATGTGTTATGGGTGGGACAATGCCCGAAGTATTTTACATGAATATCTCTTTGTCCTAGTGCAGCAATTTGTTAGGTACCTTTCCTATTTTCCAAAGTTATCACAGGCCACAGTTTTACCAAATATGTTGTGACTACATAACTGGGTCACAAGTTTTCTTTCAGCCTCAGAGAAGTTTCCTTAATACTCCTTTATGTAACCTCCTACATTTTAACAGATTCCAGGTTTACTATCCTATTTATGGTCCAGTAAAAGTAAAACCTCCAGAGAGCCTTGTCTGGAGATTTCACTTTCACTGATATGGGATATACAGATTTTTCTAGACATCTTTCCCCTTGGATTTGCTATGGATGTGGCTGAAACACCAAATTTTCTTGAGCTTTTGGATTTTAGAAAGGCAGATTTGTGCTCTCCAGAGCACGTCATTTTGGAGGGTAGCAGAATTCTGCTCTTCCTCCTTTTCCATAGATGTTTTCTACCCCACAGCAACGCTTCTCTGGGGCATCTGGTCGTTCTCAGAATTCAAGTGAAAACCTTAGCAGCTTTACCTGCATCACAGAGCCAGCTTGGTTTTTTGGGGAGGCTCAATTGCTTCACCTAAGCCATTTCCACACACTTTAGCAGAAAACAAAAAGTCGCATGATCATTGCTATCTGGTCCCAGCTTTAAGTTTCCAAGGATGGGGAAGTGGGCCCTCATGAAAGATCTTGAAGGATTTGATTTCTCTTTAGTCTTTCTTTTCCCTAAGTTCACAATACTTAGAAAAGGAAGGAAAATGAAAGAAATGTAGTTACATTCCTCTCCTATTTTCTCCTCTTCCTGTGTACTCTTCTGGCCTTTTTTCATGGCTTCCATATCACCTGAATCTTCAGAAAGGGGCTTGTCTTCTTGGAAAATGTTCCTCAGTCCATCCTGGGCCAAATCCATTGTCTATCCTAAGGCCACTCTTAAACGTTGCAGGTAACTGATGATCATTGAGAATATTTATATTTACTAATCTCTCCCATAGAGATTCCAAAAAGAAAGGAATAACAAGCTACAAGGAACTGTATCAAGCTAAGCTCTGCAGACACTTGGAAATGTCAGGCTAAATAACATGCTGATCATAAGTCTCTTTCTTTGTTTGAATGCTGCTGGTGTTCAGGAGTCAGATGGTTAGTGTTTGGTTTGTGTGTTTTATAATTTCAGTCTTACATATTCTATTCCCTTTTCCAATTACAATGCATCTGTTGAAGAACCTGAGTTGTTTCAATTGTAGTCTGCATATTACTTACTGCACATTTATATTGTGGTTAAATAGGTTGCTCTGTTTTCTGCATTTCCTGATAATCAGCAGCTGAATTCATTGGCCTGATCAAAATCAGATATGATTCATTTGGCACGACCATAGCTGGAGCTGAAATTTCTCATCAAAAGACACATATTTTCTGGCTTTCACTCTCACTCTTGTTTATGGCATCAGTCTCTGGTGCTCAATTACTGTATTTTTTAATTTATTGAGGGCTGCAAAATGGTAATGTTCTAATTTGATCATTTTGTTTATTCATTTATTTAACGTTAATAACTTTATAACTCTCATCTAGTATTCTGTGGCTTATACAGAAAAAAATGAAGTGTAAGTTCCCAAGGTAATAAATTGATTATCTCTCATCTTCACAACGGAAACAATTCGTGTTACTGTTACTTCAAAATATCTCCGATCTGAACATATTTGATGGTTTAAATCCATTTCAAATCTTATCCATACTGAAGTTCAAGCTGGCGTAGCTCTGACCAGTGTGAATTCCTTCAAGCTGGCTCCATGACTCTAGAAGCCTTTGATATTTTTCTTGTTTCAATTTGTCCAGTTGTATTAGTCTCATCTTGTACATCCCTGCTCCTGACCAAGAATCAGTCATTTTTCTGAGAAACCTTGGTTTTTTAAGTAGAAAATGTGTATCAAGATCAAAATCTGGGAGCTAGGAATGTCCTTTCTACTGCATTGGTCATTATTTCAAGAGCTTTTGGTGTAGTTGAAAAGTACATATAAAACGTTGAGGGTTCATACTAACGTTTCCAATGCAAATAATTTAAATGTCTCATAATTACTCACATACTTTACCCTATATTACAAACAAAACAATATCAGTGAGACAGTATTAACACCAATTACCATAGCAAAAAAAAAGTTAATTTTTTTTGGCATAAGCTGTTGCCATTCTCTCACACTTTAATCATTATACTACATCGATAGTGTAAGATTATATGACAATTACATCTATTCTCTCCCTTTTAAACTCATATTTTGTCTTAGTTCTACCGTCAGTTGGTACTTAATGTATTAATAGCATTATTCTTAAGCTGACATATTTCGTAATTTGTGTTATTTGAAGGTTGTTTGCTAGTACATTGGTTAGGAAAGACTTATGGGAACAATGTTGCTTGAGTTCTTGAATGTTGCTAACAGTTTGTGCTATTATAAATGAAATTTTAAATTCTGTTATAAATTCAATGTGGTTTGACTATTAGAGAAATACATGTGTATGCTGATTTTGTAACTGGCTACTTTAGTAAACATTTCCATGTTTTCTACTAGTTTATTGTTATTACTAATTCTTTTGGCTTTACCATTTCACAAAATGTTAATTTTGCCTTTCAAAGTTTGAGTCACTTCAAAATTTTAAATAATTGTATTAAATAGCACTTCCACATTGATGTTTGTAAGAAAAAATGATAGCAGGCACCCCTTTCTTCTTATTGATGCCATCAGTACTTCTCTTGATGGCATCATTTTCAAGACATATTTGGCCATTTGGCTGAAATTATTTTAATTACTTTTATTTCTTTGTTACTTAGAAGTTTTATCAGAAATAATGGCTGAATTTTATAAAATTCTAATAAAGTTGTTTCGTTTTCATTTAACCTAATCATTTCATGAATTACACTAATATATTTCCTAGTATTGAATCATTCTGATATTCCCGAAATAGATACCATTTCATCATGGGGTATTAGTTTTTAATATACTTTTGGTTTAAATGTTCACTTAAATAAAGACCTTGCATCAATATTTATATAGTTGAGATGACACCTATGTACGCATATAACTTTTTTACTTCCTGATCTCTCTCAGATTTTAATATCAAAGTTAATCTACCTTTATAATATGTAATACAAGTATCCCTTCTTTTTATATTACCTTCGTCAGTTTAATACCACTGGGATTAATAGTTCCTTTAAAGTTCAATAGCATAGAAATTTCACTTTCCTTATATGATGGAAAAAAATCACATAAGAAATAACCTTCATCTTTCACTTTGTGTATAGTCAGAGAGTGGGAAGAGTCTTTTGCAAGTTTGTTGTTGTTGTTGTTTTGTTTTCTGAGACAGTTTCGCTCTTGTTGCCCAGGCTGGAGTGCAGTGGCCTGATCTTGTCTCACTGCAATCTCCGTGTCTGGGGTTTAAGCAATTCTCGTGACTCAGCCTCCTGAGTAGCTGGGATTACAGGCGCCCACCACCACGCCCAGCTAATTTTTTGTGTGGTTTTTTTTTTGTTTTTTTTTGTTTTTTTTTTTTTGAGACGGAGTCTCGCTCTGTCGCCCAGGCTGGAGTGCAGTGGCCGGATCTCAGCTCACTGCAAGCTCCGCCTCCCGGGTTTACGCCATTCTCCTGCCTCAGCCTCCCGAGTAGCTGGGACTACAGGCGCCTGCCACCTCGCCCGGCTATTTTTTTGTGTTTTTTAGTAGAGACGGGGTTTCACCGTGTTAGCCAGGATGGTCTCGATCTCCTGACCTTGTGATCCGCCCGTCTCGGCCTCCCAAAGTGCTGGGATTACAGGCGTGAGCCACTGTGCCCATTGGCAATTTTTTTTTAAATTGAGAAGATGACTATCAGGCTATTTATAGTTTCTTAAAATTTTACCAAGAAAAAGATGCACCTCATACTCACTTATAAACGTTCTGTTGTTTTTCCTATCTACAGCAATTGTCTCTGTCTTCCTCCCTCCCTTCTCCCATGTTCTCCCATTCCCCCTGTCATTTCCCCTTGCTTAGACTAGTGTACACAGAATTTCTCTAAGTTCTGTGGTAAGCACCCTGCCTTAGGAAATAAAAGCCTCAGAGTAAGCACTAAGTTTGTTTTCAGTTATAAAACAGCCAAAATAAATCTTGTCCTCATTCGAAACTGTCTGCTGATGCTTGGTTTATTGTAAATTTATTGGAAGCAACGTGAAGCAATCACTAAATCTAATGTGGCAACTTCATCATGGAATAAGCCAGGGAGAAGCAACTTCTCACACCTAATGGCAAGAACCAAGAAAACAAACAAGCAAACATGGAGCTCTTTGCAGAACGAAGGCTCCTGCAGTGTATTTTGGCTTGTTTAGATGATGATTTGAGACCTGACTGCTCTCAGAATTTCCATGAATATGGGTCTGAAGTTAGTGCCCAGCTACGGCCCAAGAGAAAACATCACATCTGCACCCATCATTAGGCACACCCATGCCAAATAGAACCGCAGGATCAGGAGGGTGCCCAGCACTGGGTTTAAGAGTGAGAGGTTAGGATTCAGGTCCATTCGCTCCTCCTCTTTCCTCTGTACCCATTTACATTTACAGTCATGAGATAGTGAGATTAAATTGTGCCATTTTGTGTGTTGCGTGTTGTTGTTTTGTTTTGTAGAGTTTGCTATATGTCTGTGTTTTCCCCTCTGATTTTTGTTTCCTTAGTAATAAGGAGAATATTCAGTAAGTTTTTTTAACAGTGTAAATTCACGACAGTTCTTCGACTCTCAGGGCATGCTATTTTCTGACTTGTAAATTGGCCTAATCATATCTACCCAATAGAGTTGATGGGAGGCTACATTTTTATAATATCTGATTTTCATATAGTCTTTCACCCAGAGATATGGAGTGTGAATAAGTGAAATCTCATTAACTTGTTCTTCTCCTTGTCAAGTTAGTGACATTTTCTATCTCATCATGGTGATGTCCTTCCCAAATAAGATGAACCCTGCTTTTGTGATAGAATTAAGGTAAAGAAAAAGTGGACAAGATCAGTCTTGGTCTTTAGTGACGAGCTTTCCTTTCACCAGCAGAGCTTCCTCTTCTGCCATTGTCCCCAGAAAAGACAATTGTTGATGATCCTACTGTTGCTAAAAAGTGTCTCATCACAGATGTGATGCAAAAATAAATGCCTTATAAAAGATTACATTATGCCTATTACATTTCCATGCTTCTCCCATGAATAACTTGTTTTACTCTGCATCTCATTACCACAATTTGATAACCCATATGGGTTGCATTAGACGTCAAGGCCGCAGACTGAGTTTCAATGCACATGGCAATATATTTTCAATTTGCTGTTTATTACTTTTGTAAGAATCTATTACAGTTAAAATTGTTTCTGTAAAAACAGGAATGTAATCTAAAATTTAGTTCAATTTAACCTAAACTTTTTCTAAGAGCTAGAAATAAATAATTGAAAACACAGAAGAAGGAAAAGCAAATCAATGAATAAAAAAATAACCTACTACTTCTATCAATTTTATTATATATATGTAAAAAACATATATATTCTACTTTGTGATATATATATATATTTCCTACTTTGTGAGAGATATATATCTCTCTCACATGCACATTTATTGAAATACCTGTATCTATCTACATTTATATCACATATTTAATCATCACCCTTCTCTTGTTAGCTTTATTCACTAATTGATTGCTGAGACCTTACTATGTGAAAAACAAAAAAGCACTTTACAAGTTCCTGGGACCCAAAAACCTAACCTCAAGTTACTCACAGTAGAGGAGCAAAAAAAAAAAAAAATATATATATATATATATATATATGTGTGTGTGTGTGTGTGTGTGTGTATATATATATGTATATCCCAAAAAAACCCTTCAAAATATACTAACTATATTATGACTAGTCAGGATAGAATAGACTGACATGGCTACCAACACACTTACACATTTCAATGACTTAACCTAAGAAAGATTAATTTATCACCTATACCACAGTCAGGGTGTCCTCCTCTATCCAGCAGCTGTGGGGTGTAGAACAGGTTGACCTCCCATGTCATCCAGCAGGGGATAATAGACCTAATGCATTCTGTGGGACAAGGTTCTGGGGCAGGCTTGGAAGCAGCTATATCCTTCTTTGTATTCCATGGATCAGAATGTAGTCATGTGCTCCGATGTAACAGCAAAGGGAGGATGGGGAATCTGTGCCCTAGAGTCAGAACTGGTGTAGTGTACACTGTGCACAGCCCTTTTCCAAAGTACACATAGGTGCTCCATGCCAAGGTGGAAGTGAGCACAGGGGTCCACCCATGGGTACTATATTGGAGGACGGGAAGGGAAGACTGCTGAGTGGAATGCTGACATTGTTATGTACTTAAAAATCTAACATACAAAGAAAGGCTAATTCTCACGATATACGATATGCATTGCGCACACACACACACACACACACACACACACACACACACACACAAACATATACACTCTCCTGAATCACTGAAAAAAATAAAACACTTCCCACTCTGGGCCAGCACTCTGTGTTCCATCATCACGACCTCATGGCCACACTTCATAGGTGCAGGGGGCGGTAAGTGACCCAAGTGGAGTGGATCACACTGCTTCTCCAGATAATATCAGACTGACCTGGAGGAACACCAAGCCTGAAAGGTGCCCTGGCTGCATGAATGCCTCTCCTGGCACTCTCTGGCTGCACCATTCCTCCTCCTCTGCAGAATGTATTCCATCCTACTCTGCAATTCAGTAGATAACAACGCAGAATGAAGCTTCTGGAGAAGCCCAGTGGTGTTCCAGAGCCAACTCATGCCATCTTCTGCCTAAAGTTTTCCATTTGAGAACCACTCCCTGGTTCACTACAGCAAGTGAGTATGAAACGCAAACGGTTCATCATGAACTGTGTGCCATCTGACTTCCATATGTTAATCGTGTCTTTTAATTCTGTATCATGAGGCCTTGACATCTGGGGCCTTACTGATTTTTGTGGGACTGCCCCTCCCAAGACTAGTCAATTCCTGGAGATATCATATGGCTCCCCAGGGAGCATGTCTTTCATAGGCAAACTCACCAGTTCACAGCCCATACCACCCAATTGCATTCCATATTGGGCTCTTACACTCTGGGTCATTATTCCCCCACTGCCCCCCACTCCCTGCTCTCCACTAATCACCTCAGAGCCAGGAATCAGAAAACTAGGGGGAGTCTGTACTCCCCAGGGCTTGCTGAAATTATTCAAACTAGTCTATTGTAAACCCGCCTAGCCTACTTTCCCTGCCTTGTCCATTCCTTCCCAGGAAAACCATAGTAAAGGCTCTTATCCACATTTTCCCATGGCTCCCTCTGCCTCCTGACTGGCCCCAGTGCTTCCTCGTGTGGCTCTGCATGGCCGGGCTCGCTCTGTCCTCTGGGAACTGTGAGTAGCAAGCTATCTTTTCAATGGAAATAATATCCTGAGACTTGTTAGCCTCACCATACCTGAATAACGATCAAGCCTGTATTTTAAAACACCCCATCCCAAAAATCTTGACATTGGACATGCACAGCAGGGTTTCCCTATGAAATGGGAATGGTGAAATAGGAAGGTGAAGAGAAACTTCCAAGTGAGCAGGGGACTTGAAGCAATACATTCAGTTGTCCCTTTTTCTTTGAAGGAAAGATGGCCTGAGGCATGGACCAGAAGTGGCCCATGGGAAGTGCCTGCTGGTTTGACTGGCTGCTCACGTTCTTCAAAAGAACAAGATTGGAAGATTGTGATAAGGATGTCTGGGGAAGAAGACGACTTCACTCCCAACGAGCCAACTGTGAGACTTAGTCACCTGCCTTCAGCCCACACCTATGGCCTCAGGAAAGGCAAGAGTATATATTTACTTTTTAAATTTTTATTTTTAAATTATTTCTTTTTTTTTTCTTCTTTGAGACAGAGCCTTGCTCTTTCACCCAGGCTGGAGTGCAATGGTGTGATCATAGCTCACTGTAGACTTGATCTCCTGGGCTCAAGTGATCCTCCCACCTCAGCCAGCCGAGTAGCTGGGACTACAGGCATGCACAACCATGCTCAGATAATTTTTAAAATTTTCTGCAGAAATGGGGTCGCACCGTGTTTCCCAGGCTGGTGTCAAACACCTGGGTTCAGGTAATTCTCTCACCTCGGCGTACCAAAGTGTTGGGATGACAGGTGCCAGTCACCATACCTGGCCAATATTTACTTTTAAAAGTAATGATACATTTTGTGAGTCAATTGTAAGTGCCCGAATATAATTTATTTAAAAATTTTCAGGTAGATTAGAATTGTGTGTTTTACACTTATATGACAGTTTATACAGATAATTTCAAATCATACTTCATCTAAGTACTTTGGAATATATTTCTTTAAATTTAAATCACAAATAACCCTATAACAAATATTTTATTTCTAGAATACTTGTTACATATTTCTTTTCATTTTGTCCAGGGCTATTTAATAATTTTTGTTATTAATACAAAAGCAAAGGAGTCCATTAACATTTGATGACACTGAATTTTTTTAAAAAAAACTATGTTAAATATGATAATATTTGAATCTAAAACTACTACCACAATCTCTTAGTATTGGCCAATTTCAGGAGAAAAATAGAGGTTTGATAAAAGAAGATATTCAGAGGCAAAATGTACAGTAGTCCCTCGGTATAAGCAGGGGGTCAGGTCCCCCGCCTGTACCCAAATCCACGTGGATTCATCCCTCCATGTACCAGGTTTCACATCTGCAAATACTGTATTTTCATCCTGAATTTGGTTGAAAAAACATCCATGTGTAACTGGATATGCACAGTTCAAACCCATGCTGTTCAAGGGCCAACTGTATAATATTTAAAAATTTAAAAACTATAGCAACACTAAAAATCAGTGATCTCCAGAGACTGGGGAAAGATGAGGAGGAATGAATAGATGGATCTCAGAGGATTTTTAGGGCAGTGAAACTATTCTGTAAGACATTGTAATAATTGATTCAAGATATTATGTATTTAAAAATACTCTTAGAAAATGACAACAAAAAGGTGAATCTTCATATAAACTGTTAACTTTAGTTAATAATAATGCATCGAAATTGGTTCATCAATTGTGACAAATGGACCATACTGCTGCAAGATATTAATAATAGTGGAAACTAGTGTTGGGGAGGGGTAGTAGGGATGAAGAGTATATGGGAACTCTGTACTTCCTGTTCAATTTTTCTGTAAACTGAAAACCTCTCTAAGAAATAAAGTCTACTAATTTAAAATATTCAATCTGTGGAATTCAGAAAAATGAAATGTTCATGATGTTAGAAAAACGTAATTTATGCCTTATTCAACAGATTGCTGAGCTATTCTACATTAGCGACAGAGTATTTCATGGTGTGCAAAATGTAACTTTGAGTTGAAGAATCAAAAGGTTCAAAAATATATAGTTTTTTTAAAATGTGAAGACAAAGTGGGTATTATACATGGTCTGCATACACACCCCCCCGAAGTGCTTTTAAGATATTTGGAAGGGCACCTTGTCCTCAATTGCTGTCTGGGTTCCCCCTTAAGCTTCATATCGCTTGTGTAAAGAAGCCATCATTCTCATAATCTACTTTTGATTTGCAAAGAGCACGTGACTTGCAAATAAGTTAGACTTAATAAATTTATTGGCATGCGTTTGTTCTGTGGTAAGGAGGAAAATCTGGCCAGTATGACCCCAGTTTGAGAGCAGTACAAAGGCCCAGCCACACAATCCCTGATTTTATTTTCATGCCAAATCTGTGCATCTTACAGGGGAGTGTTCAGAATAGTCTGTATGAAGATGCATGGACTTTTCCCCATTTCAGAGCTGGCAGAGCTGTCTGCAAGGCTCCTGAGTCAGCCCCGAGCATCCTAATTACACCAGGAGTTGCCGATAACTGGGCAGGCTGGGCTCGGCTCCCAGGCCTTCAAATAGGCTCTGAAATGCTCCTTCAAGCCCATTAACTTTGAATGTGGTCTCCACCAACAAGGCTTCCTATTGTTAGCCACAACTGAATTCCGTGAAATGCTGGTTTTGAATGTTTTGAGTAAAAATTCTTCCCAAGCTGTAAAGATTTAGCAAAAGCCTGATTAATGGGACTGGCGCTGAAACAATGCACTGTGGGGCCAAGTAGTCAGGGAAGGCTGGAAAATGAAGAAGAGCTTGAAATGCAGGCATTAGCCAAGGCCAGTGACTCCAACCAAACCAAAGAAAATAGCGCTATCATCCAGGCAAATAAATGCACAAAGCTGCAAAGCACTCTGGGTTGGTTTAACGATAAAAGTATGCAGCCATGTCTTCAAATAAAAACCAAATAGGAAAAAGAAAAGAAAAACAACTTAGAGTTATCTTTCTCCTGGGTCGAAATCCATTCACAGAATTGGAACAGTTGTCTCACTGGTTTCACAAAATGGGAACAGGTTTCCTGGCTCTCCTGGAGTTAAGCCTGTAGCTACTTGCGGATCTCTCTACAATTCCTCAAACATGCGTATTTCCTCAAGGGATTTAGTGGATATCCCTCAGACTTTTCTTTTCCAGTTGCCTCAGTCTGTTTTGTCCCTGTATCCTATCCCTTTCTGAGGCTCTTGGAATCCTTCTGAATGGTTTGTCTTTAACACTCCTTAAAACCTATTTTCAAATGAAGTCCTTGCCTCTTACTTCAGTTGGAACATATGAAGCCATCAGCCTGGGGCTCCTTCAAGTTCCTACTATAAGCATCATTAACATGATCTGTATCCAGACGCAATCCTGAATACTCTATTTGTAACCCTAAAGGTAACTGCTGGATTTGAGCCTAAGCTCTCCATTTTCGCTCACACATATCATGGTTCTCCTCACTTCTAGAATATTCCCCCAAGATTACAAATAAACTCCTTTATCTCCCATATTAAGTCATCACACACACACACACACACACACACACACAAACACAACCTGAACACACATCACCCTACATCCCCCTCAAACTTTCCCAGCATCTCCCTAACCAATTCATAGTAATCCTTCTCAAAAGAGATATCAACTTATTCCTGAATTATTCTCCCATGCAATTTGGCCCTAAACACTATCAAAAAGTACTTTCATTACAGAAAAGTCCAGGAAAATAATAGAATAAACACCTATGCAGGTCACTTTCAAGGAGATAGCATCTCATGCCAGTCAGAATGGCAATTATTTATAAGTCAAAAAACAACAGATGATGGTGAGGTTGTGGAAAAAAAGGAACACTTTTACACAGTTGGTGGGAGTGTAAACTAGGTTAACCATTGTGTAAGACAGTGTGGCAATTCCTCAACGATCCAGAGGCAGAAATACCATTTGACCCAGCAATCCTATTACTAGGTATATACCCAAAGGAATATAAATCATTCTATTATAAAGATACATGCATGCATATGTTCATTGTAGCACTATTCACAATAGCAAAGACATGGAATCAACCCAAATGCCCATCAATGACAGACTAGATAAAGAAAATGTGGTACATATATACCATGGAATACTCTGCAGCTATAAAAGGGAATTAGACCATGACCTTTGCAGGGACATGGATGGAGCTGGAAGCTGTTATCCTCAGCAAACTAATGCAGGAACAGAAAACAAGACATTGCATGTTCTCACTTAGAAGTGAGAGTTGAATGATAAGAACACATAGACACATAGCGGGGAACAACACATACTGGGGTCTGGGGTGTAATGGTGGGGAGGGAGAGCATCAGGAAGAATAGCTAATGCATGCTGGGCTTAATACCTAGGTGACGGGTTGATAGGTGATTCAAACCACCATGACACACGTTTACCTATTTAACAAACCTGTACATCCTGTACACATATCCCAGAACTTAAAAGTTGAAGAAAAAAATAAACAAGAAATATAGCTAGTTCAACTTAAAGACTTAGTAATAAAAAAGTAAAATCCATATTCATTACACATTGAAATAATATATTTTTGTGTTTTGAATTAAAGAAAACATATTATTTAAATTTTTAAAAAATGCTATCCATTTCTATATTCTTAGAATTGTGTCCCTTTGATAAGTTTCCACAGTGTAAGATGCGTGAGTGTAAAATCCAATTCAAATAGGAAAAAACAAACAAGCAAACAAACAACAAAACTAGAGTATATAAAACTTCACAATCACAACATTCCAATGTCCCCTGTCCCTAGTGTTAACAAATTGTGCCACTGCAGTCCACTCCAGCCTGGATGACACAGCCAGACCCTATTTCTAAAAAAAGCCCCAACAAAACAAAAACACAAACCTTAACTGACAAATTAGTCTTGAATTTCAATAACACGAGGCCTTCCCTGCCATCCCCATAGACACTTTTATTGGGCTCTGCCAAGCTTTCCTTACTCAGTTCTCACTCTGTCCCTGCTGTTCTTCCAGCAGGCCTGCCAGTTTAGGACCCACTTCCTAACAGTGGGTGTTTCCTTGCCAGTGACCAGAATGTGTTCCAGGTCCTCCCATCTCCAGGTCCTGGTTCAAAACGTAATCATCAAGAAAGCTTTCCCTGAGCCTCCTGAGCTGGCGCAGGACTTCTCCTCTTCCAAATAAAATCTATTTTCTTAACAAGTCTTCAAACACGTAACTTCCCATCTTGCTCTCTTATGCTTCATGGGAGAGCTAGAACAAGAAGAAATGTACCTGTCCATAGTCAACTGTAGTTTTCTCTGAGAGGCACTGTTTGGGAAAATAAAGGCACAAAGACATGAGGACTACAACCCTTCCTTCATCTTGACTGCAGGAAATGATATGCGAATGGCTAATAATGTCATAACTTGGGAAGAGTAGTTTCCATGTGGTTATTAGGAATCCCTTTAGTATGATGATCCAAGCATTTGGAGAGTTTTAGAGTGCGGAAAATTAAGTAGTGCGTTAGTAGACTTGAGAATTTGGAAATTGATAACAATTTATGCTTTCCTGAGTGCTATTTTCCCCTTCGTTGCAGTGGCCCAATCTCTTTCCTATCATAAAACGTCTTCATCATTTTACACATAATGATGAAAAATTCAGTTTTTAAATTAGGTTATTAAATGCTTTATGGTAGCATAAAAAAGAAACAAAAAACAAGTATTAATATATGTGCAAACTGCTTGCTAATGATTCTACAATGCCTCATATTTTTTCTGCTTCCTTAGTTGATGCTGAATCACTACCATTTTATTGGTCCAGGAGTGTGACCTATCTTTTCCCAGGACTATTAATAAGGAAAATACCTTCACCTATCTATGTGACAAGATACTCTATAGAGATGTTAAAGTGTGAGCCCTCTCTATTTCCTGCCTACCTCCTGCCATTCTCAGGAGGTTGCTGGGTCTTTTTTGACTCAGAGATTTTGCAGAGGAGAAACCAGGTGTTACTTGAGGTGGGAGTGCTCTTTCTGTCCAGTGTCAAAGTGTGAGCTCCAATAGAAGACAATCTGAATTGCTCCAAATTGTGGGAAGAGAGGAGTGTCGAGTGTGCCAAGAGGACCCCTGAAGGTCACCCCAAGATGAGGAATGGACAGGTAAGAGATCAGAGAATCCCAGTGTAGGGGAACAGGGTACCCCTCCGTGGCCACCAGTGTGACTCATGGCATCAAGAGCCACCCGTATGTGCTGATGCTGGGAAAAGCCATCGGACCCTGGCACAGTCCTGGAGATGATAGTGTCCCAGTGATGACTAAATAGGACTTTTTATTTCTATGGGGGGGCTGAAGGTTGAGTCAATGGTGGTGGGAAGGGAGTGAGTACCTCAGAGACAGAGTTCAATAATCATTTTTTTTTTTTTTGAGACGGAGTCTCACCCTGTTGCCCAGGCTGGAGTGCAATGGTGCAATCTTGGCTCACTGCAACCTCCGCTTCCCGAGTTCAAGCGATTCTCCTGCCTCAGCCTCCCGAGTAGCTAAGATTACAGGCGCATGCCACCACACCAAGCTAATTTTTTGTATCTTTAGTAGATACAGGGTTTCACCATGTTGGCCAAGCTGGTCTCGAACTCCTGACCTCATGATCTGCCCGCCTTGGCCACCCAAAGTGCTGGGATTACAGGCGTGAGCCACCACGCTCAGCCCAGAGTTCAATAATCTTAAAGAAACTTGCAATGCAGCATTCCTCACGCACAGATATTTCTATGCAGAGATTAATACCCATTGTGTCCATATTAGTGAACAACAGGCTATATAATTTATATGTCCTACAGTATCCACTGTCCCTTCAAAAATTCTGGCCATTTTTCTGGTATGCTATGCAACTTCTGGGTGGTAACAGACACATGGAATCAGAGAAAATACCACCTTAGTTTGCTGCTACCTGTTTATTCAACTTCTTTCTCAGAGCAAGCCTGGGAAGCCTCTTATGCATACACCTTGACTAATTTGGGTGGGCAGTACAAGTCCGCAACATGGGAATCCTACACAGCCTACATGTTGTCACCCCAGAATCCCCAATGTCTGCTGGGAGAAACACACTCCATCATCCCTCTGGTAGAGGATTCTACATCCGTATTGACAGAGACCCATAACCTCCCATGGAGTTACCATGCAGGTTCAAGAACTCACATCACAAAGCTACCACCAGGATCGATATTGTGATAAGGCCCGATATGTTATCACTTCAGTTCTATTATATTATTAAACATGGGCCTGGTAAAAGGAAGAGTTTACAGGCTGAGCTCACAAAAGGATCTCTGTTTATCATAAAGCAAGAAGAAAGACATTTCAGCCCACAGATGTCTAGTTGATGGAGTGTCGGGCCGGCCACCCGCCGAGGATGCTGTGATATGATTGACAAATGGCCAGTGCTCTCTGCCACGGGGTCCTAGGATGTCAGCATGTGAGAGCCAGTGAGTGCCACCCTGCTGGAGCCAACATTTGTAAAATGTGTCAAAGACTTGGGACCAAGGAGTAAATGAATATATTTGGACTTCGACAAGCCGCAAGTCTGACTCCATAGGAGGCCTCGTGTAATAGATACAATGTGCTTTAAACCCATTTATAAAGTGATGGCATAATTTTTTTGGTCTGCATGGAATTTTTGAGTTTTGTTACTACTGAGGAAAACAAAAATCAAGAATGGTCAATGGTTTACTGCTGATGACATTCATAGTTCCTCTTTACTTGGGGACATAACATTTTACATAAGCAAGAATTTAAAAATACAGGGAAGAGATACAAAACAAAATTCAAAATTTTGCAAATTTTGAGACACATTTAATATTTTTGGCCATCTTTCTGTTTCCAGACTCAGTGCTAGGACATTTTATTTGGTTTATTTTATTTAACTCTGATGACAAAGTTGTAAGGTAGATGTGGTAAGCAGATTCTAAAGCTGGCCCCCAAAAGCTTTCACCCAAATCTCTAGAGCCTGTGACTGTGATGTGATACCACTCCCATGATTGTGTTGTGTTATATAGCACAGCTGATTCTGAGATAGGGAGATTACTTGGGTGGGCTGAGCCCTTGTTAGAAGGATTTTTCACATGAGCCCTTGTTAGAAGACAACTTTCTCTGGCAAGTGACATAAGAAGTCATGGAGATTTGTGGGCCGGGCACAGTGGTTCACTCCTGTAATCCCAGCACTTTGGGAGGCTGAGGTGGGCGGATCACAAGGTCAGGAGTTTGAGACCAGCCTGACCAACACGGTGAAACCCCGTCTCCACTAAAAATACAAAAATTAGCCAAGCATGGTGGTGTGCGCCTGTAATCCTAGCTACTCAGGAGGCTGGGGCAGGAGAATTGCTTTAGCCGGGGAGGCGGAGGTTGCGGTGAGCCAAGATCATGCCACTACATTCCAGTCTGGGTGACAGAGAGAGACTCTGTCCCTGCTCAACCAAAAATAAATAAATAAATAAATAAAAATAAATAAATAAAAATAAAAGAAGTCATGGAAATTTGTAGCCTGAGAAGGATTCAACTCTCTGTTGGTAGCCTGAACATGTAAGAAGCCACATGAGACATGAGAAGTAATGTAGCATCCTTAATGTGTTGAGAAACGCCCTGGAATGACAGTCAGCAAAGAAACAAGGACCTGGGCCCAATTATAAGGAAATGGAGTCTACCAACAACCTCAATGAGCCTAGAAGCAGATTTTTTCCCGGAGGTTTCAGATAAGAGGCCAGCCAGCCAGCACCTTGATTTCACCCTTCAGACCCTACCTAGAACAACCAGGTAAGCCCACCTGATTTCTGACCTACTGAACTATGTGACCTATTAGATGGGTATTGTTTCAAGCTGCTACCTTTGTAGTGATCTGTTAAGCAGCAACAAAAAATGAATACCACAGAAATCAGGTGATATAGTTTGGATGCTGTCCCCTCTAAATTTGGTATTGAAATGTAATCTCCAATGTTGGAGGTGGGGCCTGGTGGGAGGTGTTTGGGTCATGGGGGTGGATACCTCATGAATGCCTTGGTGCTGTCCTGAAGATAATGAGTGAGTTCTTGCTCTGAGTTCATGCAAGATCTGGTGGTTTAAAAGTGTGGCACCTCTCACCCCTCCCACTCCTGTTCTTGCCATGTGACATTGCCTGCTCTCCTTTGCCTTCCATCATAACTGTAAGTGTCCTGAGGCCTCACCAGCAGCAAAAGCTGGAGCCATGCTTGTACAGCCTGTAGCACCCTGACCCAATTAATCCTCTTTTCTTCATAAATTACCCAGGCTCAGGTATTTATTTACAGTGACACAGAACAGACTGACACATCAGGAAAATGAGATGCGGGCAATAATTGTCTTTCTCTTTCGATTTATTTTTCAATCTGTCATTTTTTTTTCTTTCTTTCCCTATTTGAACCAGAAAGACGCACTCTTTTTTAGCATTCTTGTCTCTATATCAGAGGTTGGCTTATGGATTCACTGCCTGTTTTTGTAAATAAAGTTTTATTAGAACACACCCACACCCACTCATTTGCATATTGCCCAGGCTGTTTTCACACTACATCTGTAGAGTTGAGTGACTGAAACAGAGGACATGTGGTTCACAAAGCTGAAAATGTTTACTCCATGGCCTTTTACAGAAAAACTTCACTGAGCCTGCTCTATCTTAGAATGGAGTGGCTTCCCCATAAGACATCACTCTGGGGATGTAGAGTGGACCAAATTGAATTTTTACCTCTCACCAGGGGAAGCGCAGAGCTAAGACACTCCATAAACACGTTCCAATGATGCATGATTATAGAAAGGTGAAGTTTCTGATCTTCCTCTCCCCAGTACATTTTTTATATTTATTTTTGTACTCTTAGATTTCTTTATTATAAATTTTGTTAACCATCTTTCTTTTCTCCTTTACCCATTTCATTAACTCAGAGGGTAAGTGCTTGTGGCATTGAGAAGAGGTGCCTCAGGCTATTTAGTGAGTCAGTATCAATGGTGTGTGAACAAATGGTAGATGTCAGCATTATCACTGGTTGGGATGCCAATCACACAGGACACTGAAGAGAAAGTGAAAATGCCATTCTGCTGGCGACAAGTTTGTTTTTTAGAAACAGCTTGGAAAAAACTCATGCTTGACACATAATAAACCTCCCTGGACATCAGCTAGGGTGACAGCCATAACTTATGCATGGAAAGAAAATGGTTGAGAAATTCCTGGAAGCATCACCAAGACGTTTAACTTAACTCTCATGTTTTGAGATAATCTTTCCACTATTATGACTAAAAATATTTGAAGAAAAAGACCACATAGAAGGAAAAACTTTGTTTTTATGTGGTGATGTTTATGTCGCTTTTCCATTAGAGAAAATTTATGAGTTGCTGCTAAACAATTAAAAAGAGAGTCACATATTAAAAGTGGCACTTCATATCTGGGGTCTTCCTCCCTAAAACTCATAACCCCAGCCTAGTTATGAGAAAACCATCAACTCTTTAAAATACCCATGCAGTACTTCTCAAAACTGTCAAGGTCATCCAAAATAAGGAAAATCTCAGAAACAATCACAAGTCTAGAGAATCCTAAGAAGACATGATGCTTACATCTAATATGTTATCCTGGACCAGAAAAACTACATTAGAAAAAAAGTAGGAACATCTAAAACACATTTGGACTTAAGTAAATAAGAACATATGCATATTGGGTTATTATTGGTGGCAAATATACTATATTAATGTAAGATATTAAGAATAGTGAAATTCAAAATAGCAAAGACAGAGATTCAACCAAAATGCCCATCGATGATAGAATGGATAAAGAAAATGTGGTACATACACACCATGGAATACTATGCAGCCATAAAAAAGAATAATATAATGTCCTTTGTATTGACATAGATGGAGCTGGAGGCCATTATCCTTAGCAAACTAATGCAGGAACAGGAAACCAAATGCTGCATATTCTCACTTGTTAGTGGGAGCTAAATGATGAGAACACTCAGACATATAGAGGAGAACAACACACACTGGGACCTACTACAGGATGTAGGGTGGGAGTAGGGAGAGGATCGAGAAAAATAGCTAATGGGTACTGAGCTTAATACCTAGGAGGCAAAATAGTCTGTACAACAACCCCCCATGACACAAATTTACTTATGTAACAAACCTGCACATGCACCCCTGAACCTAAAATAAAAGTTAAAACAAAAAGAATAGTGGAAATGGGGTAGGAAATAGATGGGAATTCTGTGTTATCTTCACATCTGCCTTGTAAATCTAAGACTCTCCTAATATAAAATACTTATTTAAAATAAGTGTTATGTGTGTATGAATTTAAGAAAAACATCATAGGTTATATATCAAACTGGGAATGTTTGCCTTTGGAAAGGGAAATAGGACTTGGGCCAGGAAGGATGGAGCGTGAGAGGAAATTCATCCATTTCACTCTGTATGTTTCTGCAGTATTTGCATATTTTAGATGGACAAAGTGATCATATATGAATTCTGTACCTGACAAAACAGCATGAGTACATGTAGTTTGGTCCTATCCAAAATTTGTAATCAACCTGTTTATAGGCATGAAGTGAAAAGTCTGAATTAATTTTGGAATGTCTCATACAAATCTAAGGAGATCTGAAAAGATGGGGGAAAGCATGATAGCGGTAAACTTTGAAGTCCTTACTTTATGCATTTTGCCTCATCTTATCACAATGAATATTTCTAATGATGAGAAGACCTTGTTTTATTTAAAAACATTTTTTTCAAAGTCCTAGGTGACTTGAGTACATCTCCCAAACCTCAGTTTTTTTCATCTATAAGAAGATGAGGATTTGTTACATAATATAGTAGGTCCCTGCCAACTCTATTTCCAAGGAGGTTGGCACCAAAGTTTGGATTAAAAGCTTCATTGTGGTTTGTCCTTAGCTGACCTGAAGTCATGCTGAAGAAGACTGACTTCAAGTCAACTCATCCTAAACCACAGCCTTTGTCTTTGAGGTTAAATTCACTCAGTGTACACATTTGTTTATTGAAAACTTTGACTCCCCAAGTAGTTCTGAGAAATGATGAAGGTGACTGGGGATTTGGGGTGAAGATCTTGTGGTCTCTAGTTAAGGTTAGTTTAGGTAAGTACCTGGTATTCCAGACCAGCACTACATCTGTGGTATAAAATCCTAAGATTTTAGAGAGAATCAATTATATTAATGGTGATATTGGGTGGATGCAGAGGCTTAGGAAATCTCATTCTGTCAACGTTGCTTAACCACACCAACTATAAGTAGAGCTACGTTGTCCGTATACAGTAGCCAGTAGCCACATGTGGCTATTCAACATTTGAAGTGTGGCACTTCCATATGTGGGGCAAATGTAAAATGCACGCCAATCTCAGAGACTAAACATTTAAAAAGTAGAATGTAAAGTATCTCATTAGTATTTCTGTATTGACTGCACGTTGAAATTATAATATTGGAGATATACTGGGTTCAATAAAATACACTATAAAATCATTTCATTAGTTTCTTTTTCCTGTTTGGATGTGGCTACTGGACCTTTTAAAATTATATAGATACATCAAATTTTGACTTATGTTGTAATTCTATTACACGAAGATGATTTAGAAGAACCATAGAAAATTTTCAAGCACCATTTCAAGTACTGGTTCTAATTTTCATAGAAAAATTTCAGATACAATTCAGGAAATTTTTTAGGATTCTGGGTATGCCTATATAAACATTAGGATACTTTAGCTAATCTTTACATAATCTTCTAAATATCCCAGCATGTTAATGGAGGGGGAGGGGGTGACAACCAAAACCACTTCTCATTTAAAAGGAAGCTAGCATTTGAAAGAAAGACAAATTTGTTTGAATTTCAGTTTTTCTAGGAGTCTCCAGTTTTACAGCTGGCTATAAAAAAATACACATGCATTCTCTTTCAAGGGAGTGTCTAGTCTTTATATTCAAATGAGTATCGGTCTGCCTTGCAGAGGACTAGACTTTCCTGACCAATAACCTAAAACCCAGAGTAGTAGCCCCTAGGGCTTCCCAAGGATCATAGCATAGGTCCCAGAAGCTAAGAGCACGTATGGACTTGAGGTCTGGCCCAGACAGGGCATTCTAGCTTTCTTGCAGGCAAGGATAGTGAGTTTCCATGCAGTCTCGCACACATTCCAGGATCCTGTACAAAACTGTCCTGCCATTCGATGAGTATTTTACTGCACCCTTGCCCCTGCCCTGCAGATGTACCACCTGTTTGCTCTGTGACTCACCTCCCTCAGGCATTCCCTGCTCTTCAGCCTCCCCATGCTCCAGTGCCTGCAATGAACTCAGAAGTCTATGAGAGATAAAAACACCTAATAGCCGTCTGCTCACAAACATGCGGTCTCCATGGGAAAAATGGCAGAGCTATGATAAATATGAGACATGTTTGTTATAATATTAGTAGCAGTAGTAGTATTTTTTTGCCTAAAGGTTACTCCAGTGTTCTATTTCTTAACTTCAATGTATGATGTAGAGCTTTCAACCTAACTCCTAATTGTAAGACTTATTAGTTATGGCACTTGCCCACTTAACCAATTTTAAATAAGTGAATTATTCCTGGCTTCAGTATTTATTTATCCCAGTAAATAATGAGAAAAATGCTGCTATGATGAAGCATTTGGCTTTTGCAGAAGTTATGACTTGTCTGTCTTCTGTATGCTTTTACAACATGTTCTTATTTCTATAATGGTTCAAATTATCTGGTAAGTGCCAAGGTCACACTGAGTTCACATTTTGGAAATACCTGTATAAATACAGTCTCATGAAATGGCCTTCTTTTCCCTTGCGGGGATGAGGAACTGTGGGCAGATTGGGGCTGATTCATGCCTCAGTGCACCATTTTATCAAATGAACTAGAGCGTCTGCTTCAACTGACTGACCTCAAGCTATGCCTCAGAATCTTAATTGAGAAGATAGATGAAGACCTGATAAAAGATGGCTTAAAAGATTACTTTTATAAATACTAAAAATTCACAATGCAAAAAACCTCATTCTGAATATGGCCCCCACATTCTATTAGCATACTCTGTAGACAAAGTGCGTATTTCATTGTTGGTCTTAGGTATCCCCGTAACGAGTCCTATTTTCCTTCGGTTCTTGCCATTTTAATCAATAGTACTAAGGCACGCCCTGTTGCAGGAAGCAGCTCCACAAACCAAAGTCTTATTATCACTTACTGGGTCAAATGGTCAACCATTGAGTCTCAACATTTCCGAAATCCCAATACTCTTTTTTTTATTGGTAATTTGAGTAAGCATCTTCATCTGAAAATCTATTACAAATATATTTAAAGCCAATTCAATTTTGTTCCTAATTACTCTCCTCCCCATCTAGCCCTTGAGTTGTCTGGAAGCCCAGAGATATTATCAGTTTAGGAAACTACTCTCACAGGGAAAGACTGCACAGAGCTACTTGTTGCAGTGTGCAAAGTTGAACTAATATGCAAAAGACCATTTTTTCCAAGGGTAGAGAATACCACTCAAAATACCTGTCAAACCCGTGCTTTATACCTTTATTTATTTAGAAGTTAGGGTAGAAAACCTACTTTGGTAAAACTTTAGTTTAATTATCATGAAAAACACTCATAAAAAGAAAAGGTATTGACTTTCTCTCCTCCAATTTCTATCTCAAAATAAAATATCACGAAATTCTTCCCCCAAGCCGTGACTCACTAATTCCTCCACCTGCCTTGGGGTCCTTTGAGTTCTCACTTTCCCTTCAGCTCCCAGGAAGTCTTAATTACCCCCTCCAACTTGTGCCTGCTTGCTCTGAATTATCATGTAATCATGATACTTACGGCACCCCCCATCTGTCAAGTATTACATGCAACCTGATATTGCCACCTCATTTTCATATGAATATTTTGTCTCTGTCACTTGCATTCTTCTTAAGAGCATAGAATGTGTTTCATTCATATTTTATCATCCATGCACAGGACTATGTACAGGAATGTGCCCAATTCAACTCAAAAGGAAAAATAATTCGAATCATTTATTATAAGATGCATGCTTAGAGGTTACTGAGAAGATTGTGCCATTAAATTCGTTTGAAACACTCATGGAGGAACACTTGAACTCCCCCGGCTAATACCTCATGGGATTTTGAACATCTTATGTTATAACTACATTCTTTGCTGTAAAGGAAACTGGTTATGTTAGTGCAGTTGTTTATGATGTGCGCCAATTTTTCACATTGATGGGGCTGCTTAGTTATGCCTGGGACATGCATTGTAGTGTAGACACCTGATGGATTAACCTTAATATTTTATGGCTTATACATCATAAAGTGATGTCTGGAGGAGCAACTGTCCACCTCAACTTCAATTATCCCATTGTCTATTTCTGATTTTCTAGCTGTAAGACATATAGAAATATGCCTTTTCACTCAGAATGGTCATCTCAGAAAAATATATGGGGAATTTTGGGGGAACATGAGGTAAGCATTAAAACTTTATTCTCAAGATAACTAAACATAAGCAGAGTAGTCATGCTTTGAGAATGATTAGAAAATACATCTAGTGACATTTTACCTTTAAGTTCAACTTTTTTCCCCTAAGTAGCTGTAAGATTAAATCTAAAACAAATAACTCTCTAAGCACATGAGTAGCCATTTTTACTAGATTTCAAGAGTTTGAAGTAAGACAATTTTGGTCCCTGGTGATTAAAGTAGGGGCACTGAAGTTCATCTCAGACCTTTTTGTGTTTCTAGGAAATGATCTGTTTATAACATGTGCTGATATAATCCAGTATCCAGGTAGAACAATTATGTTGTTATCTAATGTTGCATAAGAAAACATTCAGCATGTTTTAATACACATGTTAATGATGATATTACTTAAGAACACTGGGGTATTATATTTCTTTACAAACTAAAAAGAATTCTGTTACATTTCAGGCAGAGTTAGGTATCAGGCTCCCTAAAGAAGTAAAACATTCTCAATTCCAAGACACTGTGGTCACCAGACACTTTCACAGTAGGACAATAGTGCATTTGAACAAAGTAGAAATCCTCAAACGTTTTGCAGTCATAAATGACTCAAATGACTGAAAGTGTCTTACAGGATAGCAACTCTCAAGCACTATCCCTTCCAATATGTCTTTCAATATTAAATGTCCTATGGTTTATAGATAATGTTAGTGAATGTTTGTCAACCAAATTCCCAAAGATAGCAGCACTTTCACTTGCCATCTTCCCTCTCCTTCTCCTTCCTCACTCTCTTCTTTATAGATGCCAGCCACATTATGTACAAAATGATGTTGTTTCTAGCTCAATGCATTTTAGTAAGAGATAGACAGTAGCTAATATTGCAAAGGAAATTATATTTGCATAATTATATTTTGTGTGAAAAAAGATAATATTTGGACTGGGAGAAAAAAGAAACCAGGGAGTCCCTAAGGAAAACGATTTAATGGATACTCCATCCACCTACCCTTGACTTCCCTGCTGTTCTCCCATTGACCCCATTTCTTCTGTGTGTTCAGTGATACCTACCCTTGCTCCACTCAGCCCTGGACTTCAGGGGAAGTGCATGAGATCAGGGGCTTACCCACGGGCTTACCCGTGCACGAGTCTAATCAGAAGAAGGACTGGTGAGGGCCAGGATTTCAGCTGGGAGGGGCAATGGGTAGCCAGATGCTCCGGGTTATTTGGCTAGAGGTTGGGAACAATCTCTGGAGATCGCCACAGTGGGCCACACAGATGTCATTCTCCACATACACCAGACATCTAAAAAGTCTTAAAAGCAACTGAAGAAGCCTGGGTCTACTGCCTTTGAAAGCAATTGGTTCCAGAATGTCATGGGATCCATTCAGGCTAATGAGAATAAGACATTGCATGATGTATTCTAAGCAAAGAGTCTTAGCTGCTTAAGCAGAACCACACAATGAGACAGCCTTTCTTTTCTCTGACTCTGTGTGTGCATTAAGTCTTGAAATGCTCCTGTTATCTCTCTAGCAGGCATGCAACCGACGACTATATTCTCAGAATTTCATCAACAAAAGTCAACATTTTAAAACAGTTTCCAAAGGAAAAAATAATAATCTTTTTTTCTGAGTACCACAAAGCACCAAGACTAAATGAGTGGAAATAGCAAAATTATATTTTCATTTAAAGTACACTGAAACATTCTGAGTGTTCCTTTTTCTTAATATGCTTCTGGGAGAAGGAGCTGTTATATAACTAACTGAAACTCTAAGATTAATATAGAACTGAATTCACAATTTGTTCCTGTCAAAGCTCTTCCATTAGCTTAAACACATATCCCAAATATAAATCCCATATATCAGAGTTCAGCTCCTATTTGTGATAGAATTAAATTAGAATTAGAAATGGATGGGTTGTTCTTTGTTTGTAGTGTTCTCTGTTTGGGAGATATTTAAATTTTTGTTGATATAGCAAAGCAGTTTTGACAAAAAATTCTCATTCTTATTTGATCTATAAGAGCTTAATTCCTTTTATTTTTTTCACTTGGCAATCAAATGCCAACCTAACCCATACACTTCTCAAACTGCAATTGGATACTTTTGGGTTTTCATCCACACACCATGTTGCTGGGTTTTTGTTGTTGCATATTTGTTTGCTTTGCCATCTTCAAGTGGCCTTTGTCAGTTCCTTCTCTTTTTCGGGTAACTGTGATGAGAATAGGAATTGTTGTATTATTCCACCATAGCATTGAGGCCATTTAATCTAATTTAAGGCACAATTTTTTCTTTCAACTCTGTTTTCTCTAGACTTTGGGCTTCATTAAGGTGCCTCAAAGCCAATAAAGAGTGGA
This sequence comes from Macaca nemestrina, assembly GCF_043159975.1. NCBI lineage: Eukaryota > Metazoa > Chordata > Mammalia > Primates > Cercopithecidae > Macaca > Macaca nemestrina. The sequence goes on from NC_092145.1 coordinate 152,759,723, forward strand.
ATTTGGAGACAAAAGGAGTCAAATCCATCTCTGGATCTATTAGCCGTCACTTTCACTCTCATCTCAAAGACTATTAATAATAGTTCAGTTCACTGCTATGAGCATAATTTTGAAAGACTTCACTTAGCTATTAAGAATTTCTTGATCTGATCCAATTTTCCTTGAAAAGTACTTCTGTTTTTTTCTGTTCTTTTCTACAGTATTTCAAGGAAGATATTTCTTCTCATTTACAGTAATGACTTCTCTTCGTGCATGTGTTTTCTCACCTTGACTGTTTTGCCCAACACCTAAATCAATTATAGCTGCACGAATCTCTGAGCATGAAATGAGTTTTTGGAGTTGCTTTTTTCTCAGCCACCAAAAGAAATCCACCCTCAAAAATGAACTGCCATTGAGCAAAGCGTTTTAAAAGGTTGAAGGTATTTGATAAACACTACACGACAGCATTCAATTAAAATTGGTCAAGTGACTGTAACAGACAGGGAAACAGAAACTGGGGATTTGTTACATTAGATTAGACTTTAGACTCTCGGTCCATAATACCCTTTAGGGTATCCTTGACAATGTTCTAAACATCCAGTTTCATAATGAGGCAGAAATTTTCTGATAATTAACCTGACAGTGTATTAGAAATGGAAATAGGAGAAACTTCTGGACCTCAGTGGACCAAAATCTTATATTATTTAACATGTTTATAAATTTTTTCTTTTCATGCTACATCCTTATATAGCTGTATCTTCTATCTAATATAGTAATCGGTAGCAGCAACCTAAGGCGATTTACGTTTATAGTTAAATATGTTAAAATTAGATAAAATTAAAATTAATTTCTCAGTCCCACTGGCCCCATGTGAAGTGGTCAGTAACCCCACGTGGCCACCATATTGGACAGTACAGATACGCAGATTCTTGATCACCACAGAAAGTTCTGTTGGGCAGTGCTGCTACACAGGATAGTATCACACCTGAGGATAAGTCTCAAAACTTGGGTTTCTGCTGTGTAGGGTGAGCCTTTAATCACCTTCTATCAAGTTAGTAACAATCTCTGTAATGTGTATGCAAACATACTTCTGCAATTCATTGCAACATTCTTCTTCAGTTCTAACCATTCAGCAGCTCCCCTGACCCACTGAATACCTGAACATTCCTCCAACTGGCATTGTGAGTCTTCCTCAGATGTTTGCAATCCCCACCTCCAGCATTAGTCTTCCATCCTCATTCTGCATTCACCCTTGCTCTAGCCACATGGGATTCTTCACTCTTTTCCAGACATGGCCCATGTCTGGCTTTTAGTCCTTGCTTCTACTAGGCCAATAGAAATTGTGCTTCCTTTCCTATTTCCTTCAATTTTCTCTTCTTAACAGAGTATTTACTTGTTTCTTTAGAGTCAACTGTGATTTTCCCAATTTCAACCCCTGAATCATTGAATGAATTCATTTAAGTGCATGTGGCTTATTCTCCTTTGCATTTCAATGGTTAGTAAACCTGCCTATAGGTCCAATTACTTTAGAAGTTCATAGATGCCCCTGGGTCTTACACTTCAGCATCTCTCTGTGCCCGGCACATTTCAGGCATTCAATCAATGCATTTGGAATTACATTTCATTTAAGCACCAAAATAACTCCTTGAAACTCGCTTTAATTTTAAATTAATAAAATAACAAAAAACTATTAACTTTATGTACTCTTACAATTGCTATAGGATAATACAACAGAAGAAAAATTAAAAATTAAAAAGTACTGCTATTATAACTTTATAATCAGATGCCACTCAGTGTTTATATGATGGACAGTATCACTGTAGAACTTTCAACTTTTTAATATCGCCCAATGAAGCCTTGAGTGTTGGGATTAAGAATATTTTGGTGCATGGCTGACACAAACCCCTTCTTTTTGTCTCTATTTCTCTCTCTCCTTACACACATATACACAAGCGTATCTTTTTCTTTCTCTGCCTTTGCATGTGTGCATAGCTGCATCTTCTCTCTGTCTGCTTCTCCCTCACTTTCTCTTGCACTGTTGTCCTTGTTATTTTTTTACTGTTTTACTCCCCTCAAAAAATCCTTGTAATTCTCATCACAGTTCTTCACTGAAGCAGCCTGCTCTGTATATGCTTCACTATCTTCCTATTATTTTTTTTTCTCTAATTCCTTTCTACATGGTTGAATGCCTGGACTCTGAAGGTCTGTCCTGGTCTGCTCTCTCCCAGGAAAGCAGTACACCCTCACAGCATGGCCCCATACAGCCCAGGTTCTCCTGGCCATCCGGGGGTAGTTTGGCCCTTCCTGAGGTCTGCTTCCAGGCCTTGCCTGTGCTAGGCAGACTGAGCCCTTCCCAGCTGGGTTCCAGAGGCTAGACTTTAGATGACATGGAAGAAAGACTCAAGGTACACCCAAATATTAATTCAGGATCAGCCAGAGCCTTCCAGGATAAAATTCTGGGAAATTTGGGAAAGACAACAGGTAAACCTCACAGGACTGAAACACAAGTCAATCGGTATGGCTGCTTAGTATAGCACTTCAAAATCCCAGGCTCACTGCAAACTACAGCTCTCCAGGCTTTATGCTGTGCCCTGATCACTGTCAAGTGCATTTCAATACATTTTATTTCACTCTTTAAAATACTTGAACGATGATGATATAAAAGGAAAGCTGACAGTTCTAAAACATGCATTTTGTAAATGTATATGTATAGTGATAAACTGCCTGTCACACAGGTGATCCTCATTTCTCTACACACACCCTCTGCGGAATCAATTTAGGTGTAATCTAAACAACTTTGCCCTTCTGCTTTTCAAAGGGATATGCAGCAGAAGTAATAGTCACTAGTGTGACCCTCCCTGATAAAGATCATCCTTCCTACTGTGCCAATGGGTTTTTATTTCAATTCACGGAGACACTGTTGTAAAGAAATACATGAATTAATTTGTCATTAGAATGTATTTCTGGGCTGTAAAATGCCTTAGCTCTGCTTCAACAGAAACAAACCCTGAGAGCAGACACTAGAATGGTCTGCCTTTTGAAATGGTGCAATTGCCCCTGTGGTGTTATGACCTAAGAAAGGAGAGACATTCTTGGGGTCTTTACTTTTGATTCATTGTGTAGCAATGAAATATAGAACAGGAGTCTGTAGAAACTGTCTGATGAGGTTACTTCTCAGTTGGAAGCCCCAAACACATTTACAATAACTCAGTGGAGTGAAACTCTTTCACTCCTCAGTGGATGACTCCATTGTGGCTGGACACTTAGAATTCCAAAAGAAGAAAATAATTGGTATATTTGCTTTCAAGACCATGAGTGAGATACACACATCCCATAACATTATTCTGTAAACCTCAAATATACATAATAACTTTTTAAAGGCAACTAGGCAGGGACAACAGTTTTTAGCACATGCATACAAGATGTTACCTAAAGACATTTCTTGAAAACAAACTTTATGTGACAAATTGCATAGTAAGGCTATAATTATTTTGGGGGGAAAATACACAACCAGGAAATTGGATAAGTAAAGATAATATATTTATAAATTGGTGTTGGCCTTCATACCCACCCATCCTGCTGGTGAGAATGGGTTTGGGTTATAAATTGGTGTTGGCCTTCATACCCATCCACCCTGCTGGTGAGGGTAAATGAGATGTGAACTCTGCCACAGTCATTAAAGTAATGACTTATCTTTCTTTCTTTTGTGGTGGGGGCGGGGTGTGGAATTTCACTCTTGTTGCCCAGGCTGGAGTGCAGTGGCATGATCTCGGCTCACTGCAACCTCTGCCTCCTGGGTTCAAGTGATTCTCCTGCCTCAACCTCTGAAGTAGCTGGGATTACAGGCATGCACAACCACACCCGGCTGATTTTACATTTTTAGTAGAGATGGGGTTTCACTATGTTGGTCAGGCTGGTCTCAAACTCCTGACTTCAGGTGATCCACCCACCTCGGCCTACCAAAGTACTGGGATTACAGGCATGAGCCACTGCGCCTAGCCTTATCTTTCAATAACTGATGATTCCACATGTGTTCTAGGTTTGTACATAGTCTATATTTAGCCTGAGTTTGCTCCTATTAGACAGATAATTATTTCAATTCAAGGTTCAATGAAATGCCCTTGCCGAACTCAAATAATTCAGAAGACCTTTCAATGACTTGAGAGGTTCTCAGTATCAGGTTGCGTATTTTGTTCTTTCCAGGAAGAAAATCATATTGTCTATTTGGATCATATTGGACAGCTGAACCCATCACACGTGACCAGAATGGTGGAGTCCAGGAAGAAAACAGAAGACGACAAGAAAACTACATGTGTAAGTCCATTTCCAAGCAGATATGTGTGTGCAGGAGTAATTTTCTGCAATGAAGGAAGAGGATTAGGAGCGCTGAGTAAACCCAATACTAAACCTTTCCTATATGAGCTTTTAAGTGCTGGAATTTCTCAGAGGTCCTTCCTTGACCTCCTGTCTTCTCACTGTATACTCTACCTAAGCAATTTAATTATACCCATGACACCAATACTTCAATTATCATTTGTATTAGTCAGTGTTCTCCAGAGAAACAGAACCAACTTGAGTATTAGAACACATATATATGTATATATACATATATATACACACACACACACAACATCTCTCATTTTATCTAATTTTTTCCATCTTCACCAACACCACTGTTATGCAAGCTATCATCATCTCTACTCTGGATAACTGTGACAGTCTTCTACCTGCTCTTATGCTCTCTAGTGTGAGCTCTTAAGGAGTGGCCAAGGTTCTCAGTGTATCTTTTTTTTTTTTTTTTTTTTTTTTTGAGACGGAGTCTCGCTCAGTCGCCCAGGCTGGACTGCAGTGACCGGATCTCAGCTCACTGCAAGCTCCGCCTCCCGGGTTTACGCCATTCTCCTGCCTCAGCCTCCCTAGTAGCTGGGACTACAGGCGCCCACCACCTCGCCCTCTCAGTGTATCTTTAAAAAATTGTGCAAGACAGCCCTTCCTTCCTTTTCTCTCCTGATGCATCATGTGTTATGTCTCCATCCTGCAATGCCCAGAACCGCACCCTCATCCTGTAATTTCTAACTGCAGTAACATTCTCTCAGTCCCTCAACCATCCATGCACCTTCCACTCAAGAGTGCTACCTGGACAACCGACATCATCCTCGCCCCAAGCCCCATTTCCACTGGCCTGATTGCCAAACATCAGTTCATCAGAGAAACCTTTTCTGAACCTTTTCTCACAGAATGTGATGTGTTTTAAAGGCATACTTTTGTGATAGTTTGATTAGTACTGGAGTCCCCCACTAGCTTGCAGGCTCAGTAAGGGCAGGGTCTTTGTTGTTCGGTTTCATTAAAGCAGCAAGTACTTTAAAAATATTTAATGAGTTTTCAACGTGTTTTTATTTGTTTCAATCTTATTTTAAAAAATTCCATTGCAAGTTCTTACCAGGCAGAGTATCTTTTGATTCTGACATTGTTCATTTACTCTTCTTTTGTCACCATCTCTGTGAATAAAATTGAACACGGATTTGATATAACTGGGCACTTGCTCTGTTTTTATAATTTAAATGAAAAATCCTTTCATTCAAATAAACACAGGCCTTCAATTAACTAATAGATTTTGCTAACCCCTACTGCTGTATTTTTCTCAGTAATTCTTAAGTGAGAATCATGGTAACATCACCAATCCCTTTATGTTAAAAGCAAGGATGTTCTTATGACTAGTAAGAGGTTGGTGCAAAGCAATTGAGGTCTGAAAGTAATGGCAAAAAACACAATTACTTTTGCACCGGTTTAATAAAAAGCAATTTATTAAATGGCCATAACAATATATGCAAAAATTGTCATTTAAAGATTTAGTGTTATATATTGAAACATAACTTGGATATTTTCCATATTCAGTTTCAAAAAAAACCAAAAACAAAATATAACTGTCCCATGAACCCATTTGCATCTTTTCCAACTCTTGCCCACTACAGATTCAATCACATGGCTTAAATATTGACCTCTAAACTAGTCAGCCACTTTATCAGATTCACCTTTACAACTTAGGCAATAACTAGTCTTCAAAACAAATATAAATAAAATAAAATAAAATAAAGTTTCCAGTGATGTCCTTGGAGCAACTAAGCCTTCTCATTCTGTTTGCACAGGTCTTTTCTACAAGTTCAGCAGCATTTCTGTTGTAGAACAGGCACAACTGTTTTGAATTGTCACAACCACTCACTTCCATCGAACTTGGCAGAGTGGAGCATATTCATAGAGAAAAAACATAGGTATCTGGTTCTGATTAATGGTGCAGTTTTAGAATACATCTGCCATCATATATGCACACACAAGGCATGGGTAAAAGCAGTCAGACACTAAGACACAATAATTATATCTAGGACTAACTTCTGTACCATGGAAATTCTGTATAACCAAGAGTTCTTCCAAAAATGTACCCAGGCACACACATCAATACACTGTACAAATTCTTCAGATTTAACCTGGATATAATAAAACTTGAAGATGACCAACAGAATTGTGTATTTCTTTCTTATTTAAATATCCTAACGTTTAATGTTTCTTGGTCAGTTTCAGGTAAAAAAACTACACTAATAATGTGGTTTATGTATGACATAATAATCTGAGAAGAAACTGTGGCATATTTTAATAAAACTTTCTATTTACAATGCTAATCCATGTAACACTGAAGTGTTCTGCTCCAAAAATTCAGGATCTTTTATTGCCGAAGGGTTAATCATTACAGGGGAAAATCATGACACCCAGTGGCCAAAGACTTTCAATGCTGCATAAATTCTTGTGTCCTCTGTTCTTTATCACACTCATAAATTAATTTATTGATAAACTAAATCATTTATGTATTAAAATACGTATTACTGAAATGAGTAATGTGTTCATGAATGCTTTTATATTTTTACATGTGTGCATGAAAATTATTTCTGAAATTTGAAAAAAACCCTGATGCTAATGTGGTTTGTGTGGATATGTGGCATCTGCTTCAACATAACGTATGAACATATTTCTTAAACACATATACTCATTTACAAAGAATCTCCTATTCTGGCTGGGCATGGTGGCTCACGCCTGTAATCCCAGCACTTTGGGCGGATCACGAGGTCAGGAGATCGAGACCATCCTGGCTAACATGGTGAAACCCCATCTCTACTAAAAATACAAAAAAATTAGCTGGGTGTGGTGGTGGGCACCTGTAGTCCCAACTACTCGGGAAGCTGAGGCAGGAGAATAGTGTGAACCTGAGAGGCGGAGCTTGCAGTGAGCCGAGATTACACCACTGCACTCCAGCCTAGGCAACAGAGTGAGACGCTCTCTCAAAAAAACAAAAACAAAAATAAAAACAAAAACAAAAACAAAGACTCTCCTATTCTGTACTCATGATTAGAACATATTCTGTGCTAGCCCACTTTTTTTCCTTCTGAAAAAACCCTCAAAGGAAAATAAAATGAATTATTTTACTTGTTGAGCTAATAATGGACATGGATCTTATTTATATCTATATATTAAGCAGGACATTGCATGATAAGAAGGAGGTCTTTATGACAGGTAAGTTTATTTATACCTGTGCTGCTTCCCTTTCATTGGACAATTTTACTTATTTCCCTCCTTGATTTAATTACTATTACAAACCTGGGAAGCTGTATAGTAGTAGTGGTGAAAGATGAGCTCAGATTCCAACCTTGTCACATACTTAATTTTTAACTTTCAGCAAGTTCTTTAAGCTCCTGAAATTCAAGTATCTTTATGTGAAATGAGATTATTCTTTATTTGAAATATAAAAAAATTCCTACCTACTCCCTTTGTTGTGAAGAGTATCTACCCTATGCATATACATTCATATATCCATAAAGTGGCTAGCACAGGGCCTGCAGGTTTTTGTTTGTTTTGACACAAGGTCTCACTCTGCCATCCAGGCTGGAGTGCAGTGGCATGGTCATAGCTCACTGCAGCTTCTACTTCCTGGGCCAAAGCGACCTTCCCATCTTAGCTGGCCAAGAAGCTGGGACCAAAGGTGTGTGCATCCACCCACAGCTTATAATATTTTTTTTGTAGAGAAGGGGTCTCACTATGTTGTCCAGGCTGGTCTCAAACTCCTAGCTTCAAGCAGTCCTTCAATATGTTGATAACCTGCTTATTTGCAATCCAACCAAAAATGCCTCAGACCTAAATACTATTACAACTCTTCAGACATTGGCCCCTTGTGGTTATAAAGTCTCTCCTTCCAAAGCTCAAATCTTCTCTCAGGAGGTTTGATTCTTAGAACTAACATTAATCCCAGGGCCCAAGGGTCTCTCAGACCACTGCAAAAATCTTATCCTAAACATGGACATTCCATCCACTAAACATCAGTTGTAGTCCTTTCTTCAAATGGTAGGTTTCAATGGTAGGTTATCTGGATAACCCAGTTTGGACTTAGAGCAAAACCTCTTTATGAGGCACTGCAAGGATCAGGGGAGGAACTCTTAAATTGGAGCCTTGAAATGGACAATGTTCTAAAAACCTTCAAAGAAACCCCCGCCCTGGCCTTGCCAGATCTTACAAAGCATCTTTACTTGTTTGTAGTTGAGAGAAGGGATACAGCACTTGGAGTCCTCACTCAGCGACTGGGACCCTCCTAGTGGCCAATTAGTTACTTGTCAAAAACCCTTGATCCAGTGGCATGGGGATGGCTGCCACGCCTCTGAGTGCTAGTGTGTGTGGCTCCCCTGGTTGTGGAGGCCTCCGAGCTAACTCTGGGCCGAAGAATAACTGTGTACACCCCACATCAAGTAATGAATGTCCTAAACTCAAAGGCCTTTCACTGGATCTCACAGAGCCATATAAGTAAATTCCTAACACTCCTTCTATAGGCACCAGAATTAGGTATTAGGCTCTGCCAACCCTTAATCCTGGTATCCTGTTACCAAACCCAAATGTGGAGGGACCACTTAAACATTCTTGCTTGGAAACCATAGATCTAACCTGTAATGTTAGACCAGACCTCTAGGATACTCCCCTTATAGATTCAGAGGCCACATGGTACACAGATGGCAGTAGCTTTATGATAGGTGGAACCCAACTGTCAGAGTATGCTATTATTAGCCTAACTGAAATCACAGAATCTGGACCTCTGCCAGGAAGTAGCACCTCAGTCCAAAAGGCTGAGCTCATTGCTCTTACCTGTGCCTTACAATTAGAGGCAGGCATGAGGCTTAATATTTACACAGACTCAGCCTATGTCTTTCATGTAGTGCATGCCCATGCAGCCATTTGGCAGGAAAGAGGACTTTTAATGGCCTGAAATACTTCAATTAAACGTGTTCCTGAAATCATGGCCCTGTCGGAGGCAGTTATGCTTCCCCCACAGGTAACTATCATTCACTGCAAAGCCCATCAGAGAAGCAATGATGAAATCTCTATCGGGAACACCTGGGCTGACAAATAAGTAAAAGTGGCTGTCAGGTCACCCCTTCAGGTTGTCTTCGTTCCTAGCCTAACTCCCCTGTCTCCACACTATACACAGGGGGAAGCCCAAAAAGCTCTAGAAAGAGGTTTCTCCCATACCTCAGAGGGCTGGCTAAAAGGTCCTAATGACAAACTCTTGCTCCCAGGAGCCTCACAATGGAAGTTTCTAAATAGCGTGCACCAATCAACTCATCTAGGGGCTAAGGCCCTCCAAGATCTAACAAAGTCAGTGTTCACCAGCACGGGGATAGCCCAAGCTCTAAGGGCCATCTCACAGGCATGTCCCACCGGCTGCCAAATAAACCCCGAGGGAGCACACAAACCTCCCCAAATCCTTCAACCCATTCTAAGATGAGGAACCCTACCAGGAGAAGACTGGCAAATAGATTTTACACACATGCACCATGCAAGGGACTGAGGTATTTGTTAGTCTTTGTAGACACCTTCACTGGATGGATAAAGGCCCTTCCACTAAAACTGAACGGGTCTCAGAAGTCACCTCAGCCCTTTTAGACCACACTTTTCCTTGTTTTTAGACTCCCTCATGCCCTACAGTCAGACAATGGCCCCACTTTCATTTCTCAAATAACGCAGAGAATCAGTGAAGCTCTCCAGATCAAATATTATCTGCATGCGTCTTGGCATCCACAATCTTCTGGGAAGGTGGAGAGAGCCAACCAAACCAGAAAAAGCACTTCACAAAGTTAATACATGAAAACCAACAGTTATGGTCAACTTTGCTCCCCACTGTACTCTTAAGAGCCTGTATCACCCCAAAATCTGAAACCCGTCTAGCCATTTTGAGATTCTCTGAGGAAGATCTTTCTTCCAAACAGACCTTTTGTTAGACCCAAAGAGTCATGATCTCATGCAATATGTTATGTCCCTGGGACAAATCATCAAGGCCATCAATCATTATCAAAGTCTTCATAGCCCAACACCTGGCTCCTCTTTCAGGAAACACTCACCCTAACATTATGCCTGAAGACTAGGTATATCTTAAAACTCTCCCACAGGACAGAAAGCCACTGGAGCCAGTTTGGACTGGACCATACCAAGTTCTCCTTATGACTCCGACAGCTGTACAACTCAAAAGCCTCTCCATGTGGATTTACTGATCCAGGGTCAAGGTGGCACCAACACCCGGCAAAGAACACACCACCTACACCTGCGAAACAGTTGAAGACGTTTGTCTATTGTTCAGGAGGGACTCAGACTCAGGCAATATCCACCTTAATACTTAGAAGAAGCAAAAGCAGAAACCCCTGATAAATCCATCAGATCTCGTGAGACTTACTCACTATCACGAGATTAGCACAGGAAAGACAGGCCCCCATGATTCAACTACCTCCCCCTAGGTCCCTCCCACAACACATGGGAATTCTAGGAGATACAAGTCAAGTTGAGATTTCGGTGGGGACACAGCCAAACCATATCAAGCTATATGAAGTTAAAACCAGGTACTACGGGTGTTCACTTGATTTCTGGTTCTCATGAAGATGTTTTTTCTGTGTAGATAGTTGTTAAATTGGTGTCCTTGGTGGGCGGTCAGGGAGACAATCAGTGAAGCATTCTATTCTGCCATCTTTCTCCTCTAGTAGCTCTGTAGTATATTTTGAAATATACCTTTGTAGTATATTTTGAAGTCAGGTAGTGCGATGCTTCCTGGTGTGATCTTATATGGGCCCAGTTTCTGTAGTCCTAAAGCAATTACAATAATAACATCAAAGATCACTGATCAGAAATCACCATAACAGATATAATAATGATGGAAAAGTTGGAAATATTGTGAGAATTACCAAAATGTGACACAGGGAAATGAAGTGGCACATGCTGTTGGAAAAATGACACTGACATGCTTGACAGTTGCCAGAAACCTTCAATTTATAAAAAACACACAATATCTATAAATACAATAAAGTGCATCACAATAAAACAAGGTCGACCCATATCTGCTAGTCACCAGGTAATCTGTTTACTAGGAATGGGTAATAATAGCTAGAAAAGCTAGTTAAATACAGAAATTTAAAAAGCACTGTCTTCTCAGGACACAAAAACATGGAAAGATAGTCCAGGTTCATAGATTGACAGGATTAATATTGTATAAATCACAATACTCACCAAAGTGATTAACAGATTAAATGCAAGTCCCATCAAAATACCAATGACGTTCTTCACAGAAATAGGAAAAACTTATAATATTCATAGGAAACTATAAAAGACCTTAAATAGCCAAAGCAATCCTGAGCAAAAAGGGAAAAGCTGGAAGCATCAAACTACCTGACTTCAAAATTTACTACAAAGCTATGGTAAACCAAGCAGCATGGTACTGGCTTAAAAACAGACACAGAGACAAATGGAGCAGAGTAGAGAACCCAGATATAAAGTCACATTCTTATAACCAACGCAACTTCAACAAAGACGACAAGAACATATGATGCTGAAAAGACCAACATTTCAACAATAGTACTAGGAAAGCTGGATAAGTACAGGCAGAGGAATGAAACTAGATTCCTATCTCTCACCACACACAAAAAGCAAATCAAAAATGCGTTAAAGACTTGAATCTGGCTGGTAGCGGTGGCTCACGCCTGTAATCCTAGCACTTTGGGAAGCCAAGGTGAGTGGGTCACTTGAAGTCAGGGGTTCGAGACCAGCCTGGCCAGCATGGTGAAACCCCGTCTCTATGAAAACTACAAAACTTAGCCAGGTGTGGTGGTGCACACCTGTAATCCCAGTTACTCAGGAGGCTGGGGCACAAGAATTGCTTGAACCGAGGAGGTGGACGTTATAGTGAACTGAGATGGTGACACTGCACTCCATCCTGGGCCTGAACAACAGAGTGAGATGAGACTCTGTCTAAATAAATAAATAAATAAATTAAATTGAATTAAAAAGACTTGAATCTATGACTTGTAACTGAAACCACCAAAAAACATTGGGGAAATGCTCTAGGACATTGGTCTGGGCAAAGATTTCTTGAGTAAGACCTCAAAAGCAAAGAACCAAAGCAAAAATAAACTATTGGGATCACATCAAGTTAAAATGCTTCTGCATAGCAAAGGAAATTATCAACCAAGTGAAGAGACAACCCACAGAATGGCAGAAAATATTTGCAAACTATCCATCTGATAAGGGATTCATAACCAGAATACATAAGGAGCTCGACAAATTCAATAACAAACAATCCGATTTAAAAATGGACAAATAATCTCAATAGATATTTCTCAAAAGAAGACACAAAAATGGCCAGCAAGCATATGAAAATATACTCATTATAAATCATCAGAGAAATACAAATCAAAACCACAATGCAATATCATCTCACCCCAGTTAAAATGGCTTTTAACAAAAGACAGGCATGAACAGATGCTAGCAAGGAGGTGGAGAAAGGGGAACCTGTGTACACTGTTCGTGGGAATGTAAGTTACTACAGCCACTATGGAGAACAGTATGGAGTTCCTCAAAACCCTAAAAATAGAACTAGTATATGATCCAGGTATTCCACTGCTGGGGAAAGAGGGAGGGGGGAGAGAGAGAGAGAGAGAAATTTATCTGTACATCAAAGAGATGTATCTGCATACTCATGTGTATTGCAGCACAAGTCACAATAGTCAAAACATGGGTTTAGCCTAAGTGCCCATCAATGGATGAATGGATTAGGCAAATGTGGCATATGTACACAATGGAATATTATCCAGGCATAAAAAGAATGACTGGATATTATGTTTAATGAAATAAGCCAGACACAGTAAAACAAATATTGCATGTTTTCACTCATATATGGGAGCTAAAAAAGTGGTTCTCATGAAGATAGCGGCTACAGTGATGGTTACCAGAGGCCAGAAGGGGAAGGGGGGATGAAGGGGAAATAAAAGAATATAAATATATTTATTACCACTGAACTGCACACTTACAAGTGGTAAAGAGGGTACATTATATATGTATATTTTACCTTGATAAAAATAAATTTTAAAAACAAAATCACTTTCTTCTCACCACTTACTGCTGAATTATTGCTGGAATAATGAATTAGTACTACAGGTAAGTCATGTACCTAAGTAAGTAGTAAAATAGGGACAACAAGAATAGTTCAGTGGAATGTAGAACATAGGGAATCTAGTCTGGTCAGATATAATTTTGTTGGTGTTGAGTTAATATACAAGTTCTACTTAACTGGGCTTTCCCATGAAACTGGTTACATAGAAACAGCTAACAATCATTACAATACCAAGTGAACCTGATCCTGAAAATTATGTTCTTTGCAAGTCTCAATTATTGGTTTTAGTTGAGATAAGAACTTAAAAGGATAGGTGCTGAGTGTTACCCAGGAAAAAAAGTTACATAGAATAACTGGAGATAACTTGAATATCTACGTGATGCCAGGAAAAAGGAAAATCCTTCCTTATCATTCTACTATTTTTTGTTGGAATAATAAATTACCACAGACATCTGGTGGTAAACATGTAATTAGCAACCTAAAGATAGCTAGAATTAGCCAGACCAAGTAACTGATCCCAGGAAGCTGAAGATAACCGGCCTATGCCAGGGAGTTCAATAACCGTTTTCCTCAATGCAAAATTCCAACCTCATGTTAGAAATATTACCTCATACAGTAAATATCTACTTTATCCAAGTGAGTAATTAACTAGAAATAACTACACGAAGCCAGTACCTGGAATAAACAAATTCTTCTCAATACTACTTCTTATGTCTCTGTGACATGAAGCTAAACATTTAGTGGTACCTAGGCAAACAGCTGAATAAACAACTAGCAATTACTAGGAAAACTGCTTGAACATAGAAGGTTTAATAACCATTCTAGTCAATTCTGTGTGCTTACTGTTTTAGGATTGTTGATTAGGTACTATGGATATGGTAACTAGAGTTACCTGAGTAAGAGTTAAATACAGAATCTTTCATAAAACTAGAATAACTGATTGAAGAAAAGAAGTATAACATTGCATTCTCCTCAACATTTCTCATTTCTTCTTGGAGTAATGAGTTAGTTCTGTCAATGGGTACTAGTACCTAGGTAATTACAAATCAAAAAATAAGAAGAGGTGTCTAGAATAAATATTTGATACCAGAATGGTGAAAAAAAAAAAACATTCTTTTCAAATAGAAACTCTAATTTCCTGTGTGATTACTGAGTTACAATTAGTACTGGAGATATCTGTATGAGATGTGGATTTCATTTTGGGGGAGGGGCACATACTCCACAGATGAACTGCTGGGTCATATGGTAAATCTATTTTGATTTTCCAAGGAATGATTATACTGTTTTTCATAACGGCTGTACCGATTACATGTCTGTCAACAGCGTGTAAACGTCCCCTTTTCTGCACACCCTAAAAGGGTTTCATTTTCTCCACATCTTTGCCCTCATTAATTTTTTTTTTTTTTTTTTTTTTTTTTTGAGACGGAGTCTCGCTCTGTCTCTAAGGCCGGAGTGCAGTGGCGCGATCTCAGCTCACTGCAAGCTCTGCCTCCCGGTTCAGCCATTCTCCTGCCTCAGCCTCCCCAGTAGCTGGGAGTACAGGCGCCCGCCACCATGCCCGGCTAATTTTTTGTACGCCATCACTACTTTTTATCTCTTGACTTTTTGATAATACCCGTCCTAACAGGTGTGAGGTGATAGTTCACTGTGGTTTTCTTTTTTCTTTTTCTTTTTTTTTTTTTTTTGAGATGGAGTCTCCCTCTGTCGCCCAGGCTGCAGTTCAGTGGCGCAATCTCGGCTCACTGCAAGCTCCGCCTCCCGGGTTCACGCCATTTTCCTGCCTCAGCCTCCCGAGTAGCTGGGACTACAGGTGCCCGCCACCACGCCCGGCTAGTTTTTTGTATTTTTAAGAGAGACAGGGTTTCACCATGTTAACCAGGATGGTTTCGATCTCCTCACCTCATGATCCACCCGTGTCGGCCTCCCAAAGTGCTGGGATTACAGGCGTGAGCCACCCTGCTCCGCCCACTGTGGTTTTCATTTGCATTCTCTGATTATTAATGATGTTGAGCATATTTTCATATACCTGTTGGTCAGTTGTGTGTTTTCTTTCTAGAAATGCCTATTCAAGTCCTTTGCCTATTTGTTAACCAGACTATTTATTTGTTTGCTATTGAGCTGTGTGAGTTCTTTATATATTTTGGATATTAACGCATTATTAGATATATGGTTCGCAAATAGCTTCTCCCAAACCATAGCCTGCCTTTTCATTTTGTTGATTGTTGGCTGTGCAGAGGCTTTTAGTTTCCAGCTTGCTCACTTGCTCTACAAATTTCAGCTTCCTAGACCCCACATTGTGTGAAGGTTTGAGCCACTTACTTAGAGTAAACCATATGACATATATAATATTATTCATAAATGAATACTATATTATAGTAAATAGATGTTTATGATATATAATATTACACACACACTCTCTCTCTCTCACACACACACACACACAAATATCCTGTTGGTTTAGTTTCTCCTTCTCTGAGGAACCCAGCCTGATACAGATACCCAGCTGAGTCGGTGTGTTTGCTGATCTTGACCTCTGCAAGCTAGTGCTTTAAACCACGAGAATGAAAAATTGTGAGGCACTATGTGGATGCTGGGAGAAGGAAGTGAGATGGAAAAGTTGTTTCATGGCATCCAAGAAGTGAATGGTCCTCAAGGTGTAGCAGAGGAATTTATAGGAGAGAGGGATGATTGACATCTTCGTATAGCCCCAAAGCCGTCCCAGTTAGCATGGAGGGATTTCAGGTAGGTGATACAGAAACTGGGTAATGATGGCAGGTGTGGAGAAATAGAATGTACCACTGAGTGGGGGGGGGGGTCCAGGGGAACCATGTGGCAGAAATATCCTCCCGTGCCACGTGATCTGCTAAAATTGGACATGGGGCGTTTAGGAGGGCTGCCATGTCAGTTTGGGAACTATCCTTAGGGCTGCTAACCCAAATCTCCCTTTCTCCAACCAGAGCACCCTGCCTTCCTCCTCAGATGTCACTCCCCCGCCACCTTCCTCAGTCAGGTCGCGCTGGTGCTTTGTGACGTCGAAGGCCTCCCTTCCCGCCCAGGGCTCCCATTGGCTGGGTAGTGGGGTGTTGACCAATCACAGCTCAGGGACGTGGTCGCCTCATTGTCCCGAGACCGCGGGAGGGGTATATACGGGGACCCCGGGCAGCCCGCGGTTGACCGTTGGGAGACGTTGAGCTGTGGAAGATGAGTCCGAAGCCGAGAGCCTCGGGATCTCCGGCCAAGACCAAGGAGAGCCGAAAGAGGAAGTCCTCTTCTCAGCAGAGCTCCAGTAGCCCGAAGAAGAAGGTGAGGGACCCCCCCAAGCTCCTCCTCGGCTTCCCTCGTCTCCTTCCTCACCAGAATCCTCTCCCGGCCTCCCCTGGCACAGCCCCCACCCGGCCCGCCCGCCTCTGAGGAAACGTCCCTGTTCCCAGCCTCCTCCATCCTCTTCCCTCAACCAGAGCCCTTCTGGCATCTCCCTGTTGTCCTTCCAGGCTACCAGGGCGGCCAAGAAGGGAAAAGCAGCTCGTGGAGGGAGAGGCGGGAAGAAACGGGCCGCGAGCAAGATGGCGGCGGCGGCGGCGACGGCCCCTGAGGCGGGGAGCGGGCCAGCGGCCCCCGGCCCCAGTGACCAGCCCAGCCAGGAGCTCCCTCAGCACGAGCTGCCCCCCGAGGAGCCAGTGAGCGAGGGGACCCAGCACGACCCCCTGAGCCAGGAGACCCAGCTGGAGGAGCCACTGAGTGAGGGGGCGGCCACCGACTCCCCCATCTCCCTGAGCAGCGACTAAGTTCAGTTCCAGTCGCCAGACCTCAGAGATCTCACCAGCACGGTGGCCCCTGGGGAAGACAATAAAATGAATGTGTTGCAAATTGATCTCAGTGACTCCGTGTTCTCTGGTGGTGGGGAGGGAGGGGAAGGAGGGGGGAAGAGGTGGGGTGTGAGGGGAGGGAGAGAGGGAGGAAGTGGTGGTGTGAGGGGAGGGAGGGAGGGAGGAAGTGGTGGTGTGAGGGGAGGGAGGGAGGAAGTGGTGGTGTGAGGGGAGGGAGGGAGGAAGGAAGAGGTGGTGTGAGGGGAGGGAGGGAGGGAGGAAGTGGTGGTGTGAGGGGAGGGAGGGAGGGAGGAAGTGGTGGTGTGAGGGGAGGGAGGGAGGGAGGAAGTGGTGGGGTGTGGGGAGGGAGGGAGGGAGGAAGAGGTGGGGTGTGGGGAGGGAGGGAGGGAGGAAGTGGTAGTGTGAGGGGAGGGAGGGAGGGAGGAAGTGGTGGTGTGTGGGGAGGGAGGGAGGGAGGAAGTGGTGGTGTGAGGGGGGGAGGGAGGGAGGGAGGAAGTGGTGTGAGGGGAGGGAGGGAGGGAGGAAGTGGTGGTGTGAGGGGAGGGAGGGAGGGAGGGAGGAAGTGGTGGTGTGAGGGGAGGGAGGGAGGAAGTGGTGGTGTGAGGGGAGGGAGGGAGGAAGTGGTGGTGTGAGGGGAGGGAGGGAGGGAGGGAGGGAGGAAGTGGTGGTGTGAGGGGAGGGAGGGAGGAAGTGGTGGTGTGAGGGGAGGGAGGGAGGAAGTGGTGGTGTGAGGGGAGGGAGGGAGGAGGAAGAGAAAGTGTGAGGGGAGGGAAGGAGGAAGAGGTGGTGTGAGGGGAGGGAGGGAGGGAGGAAGAGGTGGGGTGTGAGGGGAGGGAGGGAGGAAGGGAGGAAGTGGTGGTGTGAGGGGAGGGAGGGAGGGAGGAAGTGGTGGTGTGAGGGGAGGGAGGGAGGAAGTGGTGGTGTGAGGGGAGGGAGGGAGGGAGGAAGAGGTGGGGTGTGGGGAGGGAGGGAGGAGGAAGAGGAAGTGTGAGGGGAGGGAGGGAGGAAGAGGTGGTGTGAGGGGAGGGAGGGAGGAAGAGGTGGGGTGTGAGGGGAGGGAGGGAGGAAGGGAGGAAGTGGTGGTGTGAGGGGAGGGAGGGAGGGAGGAAGTGGTGGTGTGAGGGGAGGGAGGGAGGAAGTGGTGGGGTGAGGGGAGGGAGGGAGGGAGGAAGAGGTGGTGGGAGGGAGGGAGGGAGGAAGAGATGGTGGGAGGGAGGGAGGAAGAGGTGGTGTGTGCGGAGGGAGGGAGGGAGGAAGAGGAAGTGTGAGGGGAGGGAGGGAGGAAGAGGTGGTGTGTGGGGAGGGAGGGAGGGGGAAAGGGGTGGTGTGTGGGGAGGGAGGGAGGAAGAAGTGGGTTGTGGGGAGGGAAGAAGGGATGGAGGAAGAGGTGGTGTGTGGGGAGGGAAGAAGGGATGGAGGAAGAGGTGGTGTGTGGGGAGGGAGGGAGGGAGGAAGAGGCGGTGTGTGGGAAGGGAGGGAGGGAGGAAGAGGTGAGGTGTGGGGAGGGAGAAAGGAAAGAAGGAAGGAATAGGTGGTATGTGGGGAGCGAGGGGTCGAGGTCAAAGGGACATGTCACAGTTAGCCAGACAAGAGGATAAGGATTGTGTCACGGCTGAGCATTGGAGAAAAGTTTCCCCTTCACAGGATGACTCTGCTTCTTGTAACGTTTGTTTCTTCATGCAATCTTGCTAGCACATACACCAAGTACCAAGAACTGGATTCTACCTACTTAGGTTTCATTGTTAAAATACCTTTTCATTTATAGAAACCAATGGAAGAATTGTCTCCATCCTCTTTCCTCTCAGTGTCCCCTCCCTACAATCTAATATGATTAAGAAAATTTCAAAGTAGAACAAAATCTATCCACTTGAAAAAAGCCTTTTTATCTTTGCAACTGAGGAGACAAAAAGTACATTTCATATTTCCATACGTTAGAAATACACAAGTCTTTTCTATATATAGTAGAATTTACTGTATACAAATATATAAATATATGTAAATAAAATATATACAACTACATTTACTATATACAAACTTATATAGATTATATTTATAGATAAAATATATAAATACAAATATAAAAATATGGATTCTATATTTATATGTAATATATAAATATATAGATATAGATTATATATACACATTTGAAATACATAGGTCTTTTCTATATATACTAGAACCTACTATACATGTTTATATATTTATATGTATTTTTATGTTTTTATGTAGAATACATATATATAAATATATATTCTATGTATAAATACATATATAAAACATTTATATTTATATATTATATATAATCATTTGTTTTAGAAGGTAAGGCATTAGTATTGTTCAAGAATGGTTCTCAGGCAAAAGAAGAAAGGAAATTATCATTTTAAGAAGAATAAAGTACAAAATTACCACAATTTAATTTCCAGTTAATAATTACACAGAGAGAATAACTCATGTCCTTTAATCTTATAATGAATAGCACGTTAAACTTTCATATGACTATGAAAATATGAATTTCCATATAATACGGGTTTGAGATGTAAAGCACTAACTTTATAGGCAGTTTTCACTTGTTACATAGATTGTTCTTATAGCGTTAAAGATGTTAAAATTAATGGTGGCTTAGAAGAGATGGTAGCATCATTTGAGACACAATAAATGAGTTCTGTTCCATCCTTTCCTTGGTGTGGTCAGGGCTTCACTTCATTAGCTTAGGAAGGGATTTCAGAGCTTTGCATGTTGAACTTCTAGCTGCCTCCTATGGAATCCTATGAAACCTAGGCCGCTATACCACAGAAACAGGGCGTTGCCCCATGTCCTGAACGCCATCATTTTGTGGTGTATTTCTTTTGTATTTCTTATATGGAAATACCATATAAGGATGCTTGGTATAACTCAAAGCCTGTTTATTTGCAAGGCTGTATAGACCCTGACCAATAAATATTTATATGTTATGGATGGGAAACAAGTCCGCATGAAAAGCTCCTGCTGTCTTTTAGGAAAGCCTGTTGGCTGTGGTTGTATATCTCTTTCCAAAGGGAAATTGGTGAACTTTCTGCTATAGTTTTTTTCCATAATGACAGCATAAAAACTGAAGTAAACTGATCTTGTCAGTGGTCCCTTTTGGGTTTGGTGTATATTAGGGAACAAGTTTGCAATGTGTTTCAAAATTACATTCAAGAATTAATTCTGTGCACCTTATTTTAATGCCATATTTCCATTCAAGCTCTGCAAGCCAAAACAGTCTGTGATGATTCTTTTGGCATTGAAAAAATTATCCATGGCACTTAAACCGTGTTTCTTTCATCATTTCATGGCAATAGGAGCTTCAACTGCTATTTGTTGGGAACCCATCCTGACTAGCTCTTTCACTGGGGCTTCATGTTTTATTGTGATATTTGGCAGACTTCTGTTTCAGGCATTTTTAGCTTTGGAAAGTTATTATGATTTTGAAATTATAAACCCAAAAATATCAGTGAATTTATTTTCACAAACTGTTTTAATTCATTATAGAAAATAAATGGTTTAATCCGAAATCAATAATTTAAATAATATTTTAATTTGTTGGAGAATTCACAAATACTGCATCTTCCTTTAAGTCTTTCTTGATTCTACATGTTAAATACACAGTTAAATTAGTTAATAAGAGTGTTAAATATTTTCCCTCCTTCTCCAACTACCCACAAGCCGAGGCTTAAAATAAACAGTGGGATGAGTAAAGACCCGAAGTAATATAACAGCAAAGCTTTAGTTGGCTTTTATAATAAAATAATAAATATCAAAGCTTTCTGATGTTTTTAGGCAAATCTTCCTGTGTCCCTAAAGGGAGGATCCCCTTGACAACAGTCATGAACAACAGGTGATCTGCAGATTCTCAGGTGTCAAAGACAGTTGGTGGGAAAATTTGAAAACACCTTGTACATATTAAAGAGCTCAGCATGAGATGATGTCTACATACATATGTCTCTGTCTCATTAGACCACAGGAAATAGGACACATGGCAGGAAGGCTCACATCGATTCCCCTTGACCATGCAGCTTCCTCCGCTCCTGACTCCTAAGAACTTTCTGACCCATTGGTCATTCCCAGCTTCAGATCCCCACGCGTACGGATTGTTTTTGGCCCCACGTCAGTGATACACGGGACATAGAATTGCTCTCCAAAACACTCTGGAATTGAAAAATGACAGGAGAAGCTCAACGCGATGGCTGGGTACCAGAGGGAAGGCCTTCTGCTGTTTTGAACACTGATGCTAAGTTCTAGAATAACTGCAGCTGCAGCCCATTGGACCTGGGCATGTGTCAGGCAGGGTGTGAAATGCTCCCCAAGCACGTCCTCATTTCTCCCTCACATTACCCCTGTGGATTAATCGGGGCTCTAGAGAGACACCACCAACAGGTGATCAGCAAAGATAGATGAGAGGGGATTTATTAGGGGAATTAGGGGGTGAAAAGTCTCAGGGCAGGCTATCTGCAAGCTGGAGCCCCTGGGATGCCAGGAGTGTGACTCAGTCCACCGCCAAAAACCTAAGAACCAGGGAAGTGGATGGTGTAATTCTCAGTATAAAAAGAGCCTGAAGTTCTGATGTCTAAGGGCATGAAAAGAAGAGTCTCAGCTGCAGGAGAGAAAGGGAGGAAAGTGCCTTTCCTCTGCCCTGTTTCCTCTATCTGGGCCCTCAGAGAACTGGATGGGGCCTGTCTCTATTGAAGACATCTTCCCCACTCCGTCCACCAGCCCACGCCAATCTTCCCGGGAATACATGTGCAGGCTCACCCAGAAACAATGCTTTACCAGTTCCTGACGTATTCCTTAAGGCAGTCAGTCACGTTGACACCTGAAATTAACCATCACACCCTGTAAAATGGGTAGTGTCCCCACTGGACAAATGAGACAGACAGTTTGGGTACCTTTCTTATACTGCTTATAGGTTATAGAGTCAGGATTAAAACTCAGGGCTGCAAAGATCAAATTCTAAACTCCACCCTCTTAAGGACTGCTGCTCAACGCTGTGGAAGCAGCACTGTATTACACACTGTACGAGGACTGAAGAGGCATTTGAGACACATCCCCTGCTTTAGGGACCACTTCCTAGCTTGCATTCATGACAGGAGTCATGTTTCTGTGACTTTATTATAGACCCCAGAACCAAGTGTGAATTGGCACGCTTTAGGTGTGCATAAGCGCTGCAGAAGTGCTAAGAAAGAACAAGATAATTATAGGCTCAATTCACATAGGGAAGTTTTTATGAAAACAGCTTTTAGTCAATTCCTGAAAGAAAATATTTTCACTGGCAGAAAAATGTTCTGCTGGAGAATAACTAGTTGAAGGGCTTTTGGCGGCAAGGGGCCCTGGACACATGTCCACAGAAGAGGGGAAAAAAGACACACAGAATAGAAACAGAATTGGGAACCCTTCAGGGAGAGGAGTAAGGAAAAGTGCTAGCCCAGCAAGCTGATAAAAATATATCTGCCCTGTATTTAAAGTTAATTCCATCTCTTGATTTTTTTCATATTATTCATTTTATTATATTTGTTAGTATAGTATTATCCATCTTATTGTCCCATATATTATGGCATTTTCCCCATATGTGAATATATTACCACATAGAAGGAAATGACCTCATTTTCCTAATATATAGTTAGACACATGAGTTTATTCCTTTACAAGCAAAAATGTGTTTCCTCCATTAAATATAAAAACGAATAAAACCATAAAATATTCCAGAGTTGAATCTTGTAGCTCAATACTCGGACAGAAATGTTGCTAATTTGCACCTTTTATACGGTACTGAAGACTCCCACATTAAGGAGTGTTTTCACTGTCTGCTTGGTCAGAGACCTCAGTGTTTCGATGAAAGTTCCTTCTTAGGAGGCCACTGTCATCAAATCAACTTTGCACAGAAAACTTATGAAAACACAAAGCATTCTGTCCTCACAACTTCAGTCCACAACACTGGCAAATGGAGTCAAAACTACATGCTCATAGTTTATCACCACAATCTATGAAGCTACTAGAAGAAAACTATGGGGAAATGCTTGAGGACACTGGTCTGGGCAAAGACTTCTTAAGTAAGACGTCCAAAGCACAGGCAGTAAAAGGAAAGCAGACAAATGAAATAACATGAATCTCAAAAGCTTCTGCATGGTATGATAAATTTTCAATGAAGAGACAACCTAAAGAATGGAAGAAAATATTTGCAAATTATACATTTAATGAGAGAATAATAAGCAGAATATATATGTGTGTGTGTGTGCATATATATATAGAGAGAGAGCTCAAACAACTCAGCATAATAATAATAATAATAATAATAATAATAATAACAATTGTGTATAGACAAATGAATCAGGCTCTGTGGCTCCTGGGAACTGGAAATATTCACACGAAGGCAGAGAAAGCCCTTCCAGAATATTTCCTACATTAATCACTCAAGAACCATTTCCAAAAGCAATAAAGTATATCTGGCCAATCCATGCTCAGCACCAAAACTTGCAGAATTTTGACTTTGCCTTTTTGATACTGACCTTTCATTTTTAAAAATAATTGTTTTGTCCTTTTGCTTCAGAAATGTATAAAGCAAACAGAAAACATTATTTAGGAATGACTGACTATATTACTGAATCAATTATTACATTTTGCTAAACGGTTGATCTTGGCAAATAGAGATGTAACTACTTCTTGATGCCAACTGTAATTCAAATCTCTTCTCACTAAAGAATTAATGAAATGCTCAGTCAGGCATGGCCAATGGAATTAGAATTAGCCCAGTCTTGCCATAACTTTGTGCTTCCTTACTGTCCTGAGTTTTAGTGGGCAACAGATTCATTTTTGGAGATTATTACAGAAACATCTGCAACACTGTTTTTTCCATTCATAACTTAAAGCTTTCATAATTATTGCAGAAGTTCCTCAGTCTCTCCATGTGAAATTTCTCTTAGCTATAGGATTTTAGATATTTCACAGTTCCTTTTGTGTTTTTAAACACACAGGCCCAATTCTGCTACTTTAAGTGGTTTCATGTTCCACTTGTCTGCTCAGAATATGTCTGTTTAATCCGCCTTCTATGGTGATTGATTTCTTTATACTATACTCTCCTAGACTGGTGAAGTTCCAGAGTTGAATCTAGCTTTTTAGGATGTAAACAGCTCCTAAATTCATGGCAAAAATGAGATGCTACCTTAAAATGTCTATCCAGGTTGGGCACGGTGGCTCACGCCTGTAATCCCAGCACTTTGGGAGGCTGAGGTAGGTGGGTCACCTAAGCTGAGGAGTTCAAGACCAGGCTGACCAACATGGCAAAACCCTGTCTCTACTAACACAAAAATTAGCTGGACATGGTGGTGTGCGCCTGTAGTCCCAGCTACTCGGGAACCTGAGGCAGGAGAATCGCTTGAACCTGGGAGGCAGAGATTGCAGTGAGCCGAGATCGCTCCACTGCACTCCAGCCTGGCGACAGAGCGATACTCTGTCTAAAAAAAAAAAAAAAAAAAAAAGTTTATCCAAAGGTACCAAAGGTACTTACTGTATAAGGCATGTTCTTTGCATCATAACTTCCTGTGAAAATGAAAGCTATGCACTTTTTGAATTGAAAACAATGGTGCACATAGATAAACACATACTCCTGAGTATGCATCAGGTGTACATGCACGCATTCACACACATGCTCCCCTCCCACCTCCCCACACACATTATCTTAGAGTGTGCCTTGGCATCCTTCACACAGACATACATCATTGTGGAAGAGACCCAGCTCTGTGTGCTCAGTCTGTGTGCCACAGCATCACCTTTGTCCCTCCACAGCTATGTGCCCACTTTGTGTGGTCTTTATATTGTTCTGAAGAAGAGTCAGGTTACTCATTCACTTTCTTTGTGTACACACTTCAAAAATATATATTTTAATACTTCTATAATATCCAATAAAATGATAAAATTAGAGGATGTGACTTCTGACCAAATAAAGGAGAAAATAAAATGGTAATACTCAAGCTAAAATAAAACAAACACAAACAAGATAGACAGAATAAAAGTGATATGAACAGCAAGTATACTAATAGAAAGTACAATATAAGATGATAGAAATGAATCCATAAGCACAATGAATACAAAAAGATTAAACTTTATAATAAAAAGATAAAGACATAAAAGGTTTGAAAAGAAAAAGATGGGAAACAAAAGACCAAATATATATTAACCCAAGAAAAAGAGGTTTAACTGTATCAACATCAGATAAATTAAATATTAATGCAAAAGTCATCCTTATGGTTAAAACAGTCATCCATATGAGAAAATCTGTTAAGTTCTCAGATAGCTATAACAGTTTAAATCTACATGCATTTAATTAAATGGCATTAATATCTATGATATACATAAAAGAAAAATTAATAGAACAAAAATAGAAATGAACAAATCCACCATTATACTGGAAAAATTCAGCATATTCTCACCAGCTGTGAGAATGGTCTATGACTGGCATAGAGACCAAACTAATATAAATATGAAAGATTTAATAGTTTAATAAGCTCCTTGAAATGGACATTTATAGAAAACTACACCAAATAGA
Source organism: Macaca nemestrina (assembly GCF_043159975.1). NCBI lineage: Eukaryota > Metazoa > Chordata > Mammalia > Primates > Cercopithecidae > Macaca > Macaca nemestrina. The sequence continues at coordinate 152,785,545 of NC_092145.1, forward strand.
GAACACACAATCTTTACAAGCATTCCAGAAATTTTTCTAAAACTTGGTTACCCACTTGACATAAAGTATCTTATCAAATTTCAAAAAATCTGAAAGTTTCTAACTATAATACAAAAATTTAAAAATTAATATCAAAAGAAAACTTTCAATGGCCTTGTATATTTAAAAATATAAAAAGACACACAAAGATCTCTAGGCATTAAAAGAAAAATCATAATAAAAATAAAATTGTGCCTAGGAGAGTTTGATAATAATAACAAACTTCCTTTACTCCATTCATAACTTAAGGCTTTCATAATTATTGCAGAAGTTTGACAAAGTACATATTTAAGAGAAAAATTTTACTTTTAATTGTTATGCATGGATCATATTTGGGCTATAAACCAAGAACATGAATATATGTATATTTATCTATCTATCAATCTATGTATATATAATTGTGTGTGTGTGTGTGTGTGTATCTATATATATACATGATATTCTACTCTGGGGCAGACAGAAATGTCTAGGAGTTCGGATGAACTCGGGATGGGCCATGATCTGATGACTGTGGAAGCTTGGAGAAGGTCTGTAGCTGTTTCTTGGTCCACTCTCTCCCTCTCATCTTTCACCCCAATGAGTCCTGTATCTAGTCCCATATAACCACACTACACACTGAGACAAATGTTTTTGTCAGCTTCTTACATACACGTTGATATGACTTTATACATTTACAAGAAACAAGTAAAAGCATTTATTATATTATTCACATAATATAATAAATAAGGGAATATATAGTATATATATTCCCTTATTCACATAATATATAGTATATCATACACATCCATTTACAACCCACTTTTTTCACCTAACATCATATCTCAGAAAGTCTTTCTTATCGTTTGACTGTCGTGGCATTCCCACCATTTGGACACATGGTATTTTATTGAATCCTTCCTCTCCTGAGGAAGATCTAGGGTGTTTGCAACTCTGTGCGAGGGCTAGGGCTGCCATGAACAAAACAGTGCATCTGCCACATCACCCGGGTGCAAGTGTCTCTGCAGGAAGTGTTCTCAAAAATGGAACAGCTGGGAGAGCTGGGTCCCATATCTGATCATTAATACATTTTAATATTGGTAGATGTTACCAAATATTTCTCCTAGGAGGATTTGTACCAATTTATACTTGTCCCAGAAGTGTGCAGGAGTTATTTGCAATACTTTAATAACCCAGTGCATTTGCTTCCTTTGCCTGGAATATGCGTCCTACCTCATCAGATGCCATCCTCTGGGAGATGATTTAAGAGGGATGCCTTCCATGACAATACCTCCTGGGCTGCACTAGGAGACAGACATGTGCCCCGAGGGGTCCCGCAAATGCATTTCTCATAACACTTCTCACACTGCATTGTGATTGCCAGGGTTCTTCATTTTCTCAAGTTCCAGAATACCAGTTCTGTCTTATTTGTCTTCTTTCACCTGTACTTCCTACCATGCCGAACCCACAGGAAGCTATTGGAGGGTTTGTAACGTGAATCATTAAAAATGGGCTGAGGTCTCTATGGATTATATATACTTTCTAAATCAATTTCCAAATACAAAAATATACAAGCAAGAAATCAAAAGCACATATTTTAAAAGAGCATTACAGTGTGGAGATTCCTTGAAGAGCTGAAAGTAGAACTAGCGTTTGATCGAGCAATCCCACTACTGGGAATCTACCCAGAGGAAAAGAAATCATTATACGATAAAGATACTTGCACACGCATGTTTATAGCAGCACAATTCGCAATTGCAAAAACATGGAACCAACTCTAGTGCCCATCAATCAATGAGCGGATAAAGAAACACACACACACACACACATACATGTATACACATATATATGTGTATATATGTGTGTGTGTATATATATACACACACAATGGAAAACTACTCAGCCATAAAAAGGAAGGAATTAATGGCATTTGCAGTGACCTGGATGAGACTGCAGACTATTATTCTAAGTGAAGTAACTCAGGAATGGAAAAACCAAACATCCTATGTTCTCACTCGCAAGTGGGAGCTAAGCTATGAGGATGCAAAAGCATAAAATGACACAATGGACTCTGGGGACTCAGGGAAAGAGTGAAAAGGGGATGAGAGATAAAAGACTACAAATTGGGTTCAGTGTATACTGCTCGGGTGACGAGTACACCAAAATTACACAAATCACCACTAAAGAACTTTCTTGTGTAACCAAATACCATGTGACCAAACGCCACCTGCTCCCCAATAACCTATGTAAATAAAAAAATAAATTAAAGTAAATTAAAAAATAAGAAAGCATTACAAAGTCTAATTTAGAAAAAGAGATATGAACATGTTTAAAATTAACCCAAAAATGACAACTTTCAAATTTTGAACACAAATAGTGATGGGGCTATTTGTTTGTTTTAGTGCCTATAGAAATGGTATTATAACCAAACAGGCTTTTAAAGTCATTTGTAGAAAAGAAAAGTGCAACTTAAGTGAATACACTAATCAAGAAAGTAATATATATGTTATAATAATAACATATAAATATATACATCAGCATCATTAATGATCAAGGAAATGCAAATAAAAATCACAACGTGATACCACCTTACTCCTGCAAGAATGGCCATAATCAAAAAATCAAACAGTAGATGTTTACGTGGACACGGTGATCAGGGAACACTTCTACACTGCTGGTGGGAATTTCAGTAGTACACCCACTATGGAAAACAGTGTGGAGATTTCTTAAATAATTAAAAGTAAAACTACTATTTGATACAGCAATCCCAGTACTGGGCATCTACCCAGGGAAATAAGTCATTATACAAAAAAGATACTTGGACAGACATGTTTATAGCTGCACGATTAGCAATGGCAAGAATGTGGAACCAACCCAAATGCCCACCAATCAACGAGTGGATAAAGAAACCGTTATATATATATATATATATATATATATATATACACACACACACACACACACACACACACACACACACACATATATACACACACATACATATATATATATATGTATATATATATATATGTATATATATATATATATATATTTGAGGAAATACTACTCAGCCATAAAAAGGAATGAATGAATGGAATTTGCAGCAACCTGGATGAGACTGGAGACTATTATTCTAAGTGAAGTAATTCAGGAATGGAAAACCAAACATCGTATTTTCTCACTCATAAGTGGGAGCTAAGCTACACGGATGCAAAGGCATAAGAATGACACAATGAACTTAGGGGACTTGGGGAAGGGTCGGAAGGAGGTGAGGGATAAAAGACTATGAGTTGAGTGCAGTGTATACTGGTTGGTGATGGGTGCCGCAAAATCTTACAAATCACCACTAAAGAACTTACTCATGTAACCAAACACCACCTGTTCCCCAATAACCTATGGAAATAAAAAAAATTCAAAATAAATTAAAATAATCAATAGAAAAAGAGGGAATCCTCCCTAACTCATTTTATGAGGCCAACATCATCCTGATACCAAAGCCTGGCAGAGACACAACAAAAAAGAGAATTTTAGACCAATATCCCTAATGAACATCGATGCAAAAATCCTCAATAAAATACTGGCAAACCGAATCCAGCAGCACATCAAAAAGCTTATCCACCATGATCAAGTGGGCTTCATCCCTGGGATGCAAGGCTGGTTCAAAATACACAAATCAATAAATGTGATCCAGCATATAAACAGAACGAAAGACAAAAAAAAAAAAAAAAGATTATCTCAATAGATGCAGAAAATGCCTTTGACAAAATTCAACAGCCCTTCATGCTAAAAACTCTCAATAAATTCAGTACTGATGGAACATATCTCAAAATAATAAGAGCTATTTATGACAAACCCACAGCCAATATCATACTGAATGGGCAAAAACTGGAAGCATTCCCCTTGAAAACTGGCACAAGACAGGGATGCCCTCTCTCACCACTCCTATTCAACATAGTGTTGGAAGTTCTGGCCAGGGCAATCAGGCAAGAGAAAGAAATAAAGGGTTATTCAATTAGGAAAAGAGGAAGTCAAATTGTCCCTGTTTGCAGATGACATGATTGTATATTTAGAAAACCCCATCGTCTCAACTCAAAATCTCCTTAAGCTGATAAGCAACTTCAGCAAAGTCTCAGGATACAAAATCAATGTGCAAAAGTCACTAGCATTCTTACACACTAATAACAGACAGAGAGCCAAATCATGAGTGAACTCCCATTCACGATTGCTTCAAAGAGAATAAAATACCTAGGAATCCAACTTACAAGGGATGTGAAGGACCTCTTCAAGGAGAACTACAAACCACGGCTCAATGAAATAAAAGAGGACACAAACAAATGGAAGAACATTCCATGCTCATGGATAAGAAGAATCAATATTGTGAAAATGGCCATACTGCCCAAGGTAATTTATAGATTCAGTGCCATCCCCGTTAAGGTACCAATGACTTTCTTCACAGAATTGGAAAAAATACTTTAAAGTTCATATGGAACCAAAAAGAGCCCACATTGCCAAGACAGTCCTAAGCCAAAAGGACAAAACTGGAGGCATCATGCTACCTGACTTCAAATTATACTACAAGGCTACAGTAACCAAAACAGCATGGTACTGGTACCAAAACAGAGATATAGACCAATGGAACAGAACAGAGCCCTCAGAAATAACACCACACAACTACAACCATCTGATCTTTGACAAACCTGACAAAAACAAGAAATGGGGAAAAGATTCCCTATTCAATAAATGGTGCTGGGAAAACTGGCTATCCACAAGTAGAAAGCTGAAACTGGATCCCTTCCTTACACCTTATACAAAAATTAATTCAAGATGGATTAGAGACTTAAATGTTAAACTTAAAACCATAAAAACTCTAGAAGAAAACCTAGGCAATACTATTCAGGACATAGGCATGGGCAAGGACTTCATGTCTAAAACACCAAAAGCAATGGCAACAGAAGCCAAAATTGACAAATGGGATCTAATTAAACTAAAGAGCTTCTGCACAGCAAAAGAAACTACCATCAGAGTGAACAGGCAACGTACAGAATGGGAGAAAATTTTTGCAGTCTACTCATCTGACAAAGGGCTAATATCCAGAACCTACAAAGAACTCAAACAAATTTACAAGAAAAAAACAAACAACCCCATCAAAAAGTGGGCAAAGGATATGAACAGACACTTCTCAAAAGAAGACATTTATGCAGCCAACAGACACATGAAAAAATGCTCATCATCATTAGCCATTACAGAAATGCAAATCAAAACCACAATGAGATACCATCTCACACCAGTTAGAATGGCAATCATTACAAAGTCAGGAAACAACAGGTGCTGGAGAGGATGTGGAGAAATAGGAACACTTTTACACTGTTGGTGGGAGTGTAAACTAGTTCAACCATTGTGGAAGATAGTGTGGCAATTCCTCAAGGATCTAGAAGTAGAAATACCATTTGACCCAGCCATCCCATTACTGGCTATATACCCAAAGGATTATAAATCATGCTGCTATAAAGACACATGCACATGTATGTTTATTGCAGCACTATTCACAATAGTAAAGACTTAGAACCAACCCAAATGTCCATAAATGACAGACTGGATTAAGAAAATGTGGCACATATACACCATGGAATACTATGCAGCCATAAAAAAGGATGAGTTTGTGTCCTTTGTAGGGACATGGGTGCAGCTGGAAACCATCATTCTCAGCAAACTATCTCAAGAACAGAAAACCAAACACTGCATGTTCTCACTCATAGATGGGAATTGAACAATGAGAACACTTGGACACAGGAAGGGGAACATCACACACTGGGTCCTATTGTGGGGAGGGGGTAGCAGGGAGGGATAGCATTAGTCGATATACCTAATGTAAACGATGAGTTAATGGGTGCAGCACACCAACATGGCACATGTATACATATGTAACAAACCTGCACATTGTGCACATGTACCCTAGAACTTAAAGTATAATAAAAAAATTTTTAAAAATTCAAAATAAATTAAAATAAATTAAAAAATAAAAAAGTATTACAAAGTCAAATTCAGAAAAAGAGATATGAACATGCTTAAAAATGACCCAAAAACAACAACTTTCAAATATTCAACACAAATAGGGATGGGACTATTAGTTTGGTTGTTTTAGTGCTTATAGAAATTGTACCATAACCAAATAGGCTTTTACAGTCATTTGTAGAAAAAAACATATAACATAAAGAGAATACACTAATCAAGGAGTAAATGCTGTAAATAAATGCTGTAAATAAATATATACATTTTTCATATATGTACATAGGGCAATGCCCATCATTCTGGAGAAGTTGCATAGAGCTGTTAAATACATTTTTAATAATGTTCCTAAAAAAAAAAAAGAATTTCTCCTAAATTCAGACACTGCTTTATTAGTTAATTGATTTGTTAATCCATCCATTCACTCAGTATCTCGCAAATATTTAGAGTGGCTTTTTTTTTTTTTATAAGGATGCTTTTATAAGGAAAGCACGGTGGCCCATTGCTTGTAATCCCAGCACTCTGGGAGGCTGAGATGGGAGAATCACTTGAGCCCAGGAGTTGGAAACTAGCCTGGGCAACATAGTAAGACTCTGTCTCTACTGAAAATAAAAGCTAAATTTTAAAAAAATTTAAAAAACTGACTATGCGAGCGCTATAAGGTATCCAAAATTTATTTGATAAAAATTCCAGGCTCTGTAAGTTTATAGAAGAGTTGGAAAATTTTTCTTTGATCAGTAAATTATATGATTGTACTTAAAATGTTTTTCATTGGCTTTGATTTTAAGAAATGCAAGGAAATATAAAATGGCTTACATTTACTATATATTGTGCATATTCATATGCAAATATTTACAAAATGTATTACAATGTGTGTTATATTATTAAATCTTGTTTGTGGATTTAGAAAAAAAGAGATTTATACATTTTAAGAAAACTTCCTTGTATGAAAAAAAATTCTGAAAACCATAAGTGTGACCTATCTACATTATTGTTTCTGTGTTTGGCAAAACAGTATTACAGCCCAAAGGGGAATGGTTGAGGACAGATAACTTGGCCAAACAGCCCTGGCTAGAAAAGCGAGGAGATTGCATCAAACTCATTCCAAAAGCCAATCAAAGAATAACTTGAAAACAACTTTCAGTCACTTAGGTTTTGCTTCCTGGTCCTCAGTGTCAGTTGATGAGGTTTGGAAATAAGCACATGTATCTGTCTATACTGAAGGGAAGAAAATAAATCTACTATGGCACCAGTTCAAAACACTGCATGAGCAGTTGGGAGAAACAATTTACCAGAACACGCTTAACGGCAAATCAGAAATGACATGTATGAAAACATGGGGCTGCAACTTGAAAATATTGGAAAATGAGTCATCTAAATTTGCAGAACTAATCAGATCTTGGACTGATAACACTTTCTAAGTTGCAACTGCTGGATACCATGTACCTATGTGATCAGGGGTATCTGTAATGATGAATGGTTCATGTTCACACAGCTTCAACTGCCCAATTTCTGAAATGAACAACTATTTATTAGCTGTAAGGTAAGGGCAATGACATATATGATCTCCTGTGGTTAGAGGAGATGTTAAAATTTGTTTATTATACTACAAAGATTATGACATGCAATAAAAGTTCTAAACTATGTAATAAAATCCAAGGTAAGAGTTTGTTGATTATGTGTTAGTAATGATATTTAAAGAGAATATTAACATTTTGTTATATGAATATCTTAATTAATATATTATGTGATAATTTTAATTATAATAAAATGACATTAACTTTATCATAAGCATCTCCTTTTCTATTTACACATGAAACTTATAAATTCAGATAATAAAAAATGACGTTTTGAATCTGTACTCAGGAATAGACACACATACGTTTTATATAAAGAGAATCGATTTTTAAAAATAACATACATAGATGAATGCTTTCAATCAACTCACATAAAACAAGCCCAAATGGTCTAAAATTAGTAAGAATTATTTTAGAGTAGGGGTCAGCAAATTATGTCTCATTGACCAAATCCAGCTGCTTTTTTCATAAAGTTTTGCTGGAACACAGCCAAACCCAATTAACTTACGTCCTATCTATAGCTGTTTTCAGGCTAAAACAGCAGAGTTGAGTAGGTGAGGTGAAGACCATATTGCCTGCAAAGCCAGCAGTGTTTACCATCTGGCCTTTTACAGAAAAAGTTTGCTGACCTCTGGATTAGAGTCATGAATCTCAAACTTGACTATGCATCGTAATTCTTGGAGGTTTGTTCATGCAGATAGCTGGACCCCACCAGTAGAGTTTCTGTTCAATAGATCTTGGGTGAGGCCTAAGAATTTGCAGTTCTAGGCCTGGTGCGGTGGCTCATGCCTGTAATCCCAGAACTTTGGGAGGCCGAGGCGGGCGGATCACAAGGTCAGGAGATCCAGACCATCCTGGCTAACACGGTGAAACCCCATCTACTAAAAATACAATTAACCGGGCGTGGTGGCGGGTGTCTGTAGTCCCAGCTACTCAGGAGGCTGAGGCGGAGAATGGTGTGAACCCGGGAGACACAGCTTGCAGTGAGCTGAGATCATGCCACTGTACTCCAGTCTGGACAACAGAGCAAGACTCCATCTCGAAAAAAAGAAAAAAAAAAATTTGCAGTTCTATCCAGTTTCCAAAAGATGCTGATGTTGCTGGTTCAAACACTACACTTTGAGAATCCCTAGTTTAGACTATCAGAGAGAGATATGGTACAGGTAGAAACATTATTCACCTTAGGTATATGGAGTTTCTCTGCCTAATGATACCATAAAATGGCTTATATGTTGCTGAATTAGCAATTTCCATTGCACCTTTACTAAGCATTATCTATCACAAATTCATCTTTTTTCTTTTCTTTTTCTTTCTTTTTTTTTTTTTTTGAGACAGAGTCTTGCTCTATCACCCAGACTGGAGTGCAGTGGTGTGATCTTAGCTCACAGCAACTTCCACCTCCTGTGTTAAAGCAATTCTCCTGTCTCAGCCTCCCAAGTAGCTGGGATTACAGGTGTCCACCACCACGCCCGACTAATTTTTGTATTTTTAGTAGAGACAGGGTTTCACCATGTTGACCAGGCTGGTCTAGAACTCCTGGCCTCAAGTGATCTGCCCACCTCAGCCTCCCAAAGTGCTGGGATTACAGGTGTGAGCCACCACACTTGGCCACAAATTATGCTTATAGATAGCTCTGAAGTTTAGGTAATCATTACCCACCTCCTTTTCTTTATCAGTGAGGAGAGTATTCATAATAGAGGCTAAATGCCTAGTTCTGGAATAGACTGGAGTCAAAAGTAGGCGATGATTGAAAGCCCAGATTTCTTCCGTAACTACTGGGGTCTCCAGGTCAATTTATAGTTTTCATAGAAATTCCAGAATCACTTGATGGAAAAATAACTCAGGTTAACTCGCTTCTAACCAGTTGCCTTGGCACTAAGCACCTGGCACTTGTAGAAGAAGTATCTCCCAGACACTCCAGGGTCCTGTCTTCCATTCCTTGACTTAGGAAGAAACAGAGGCTTTTTATGCACACTGCAAAGTTGGAGCTCTCAGCAAAATCTAGATGCTATTTGCTTACAATTTTAAGAGTATTCAGTAAGGGTCACATGACCTTGAAAAATAAACTATCTCTCTAGCACTAAAGTAGGGATTCTGTTTTCTGTTACTATATCCCATCATTTGGAAAAGGATTTTCAATTCCAGTGTTATAAAGACTATTCTATTAGTAGGAAGGAGTTACATTTTCAAATAACTGATCTTGAATCAATTACAGTCATATGCTGTGTAGCAAAATTTTGGTTAATGGCAGACTGCATATATGGAGGTGGTCACATAAGATTATAATGGAGCTGAAAAGTGACTGTTGCCTAATGATGTCATAGCCTTTGTAATGTGACAGCACAAGGCATTACTAATA